>NC_090779.1:15130000-15247500 GCF_040054535.1 Antennarius striatus
GTGCGTTTGGAAATTTAGGTCAGGGCAAAATGGTACTAGTTTTTATACCGCACTCTGTAGTTTGGCTTCATTTACTATTATAACCCCAGTGACGCATGAAAGACCTGTTGTTTTGGGGGGTTATTACGTTGTCAAAATCTCCTGGTTGGTGTTATTTGTCTACCATCAAAAAATGTCATTTTAGATGTAAATGAATTTCATCCGGTTCGATGGACACCAGCCCTTTTTCAGGAGGCGTGAAGAGATCTATTTTGTCACCAAAAAGCTATTGCACACAGAAAAGATTGCTCCTAGACTATGAAGATGTCTTCTGGATCAAAACAATTTCTATATGAAATAAAATAAAATGTGTATGGAGTTGACAGAAACATGACTTTGTGTATTAGTAAGTTACTTCACAAACATAAATAAATGATACTTGGAAAATAAAAATAAATTATATTTGGAATATATGCTGAAATATTAGAAAGATAGAAAGAGAAAGAAAGAAAGAACGATTTTTTTTGCAAAAACACTTTAATCACATGCAAACATTTTACAATTTTACATTAGATGAAAGCACTAAAGTGCTTCAGAAGAAGAAGATTTTGTGCAAAAAAACTTCAGAACATTCAGAACATTTTACAATTTTTCATTAGATTAAACTTCAAAAACACTGAAAACCAATAAGTTTAAGGAAATACAATTTAAAAATTAGTGCATTATATCAGGAAGTTTGCAAAAGTGAAGTGATCATCAACTAAAGTGCATAGGACATTTTTTAACACCAGATGTTCCTAAAGTTATTTAGGTCTTTTGTCATTTTATAGAAACCAAATTCTAGTTTTAAGCAACATCTGATGTTACAGCAAAAAACAGTAGCTGCTTCTTGAACAGAAAGAAAGAAAGAAGATGCTGAAATATCATACTTCAAATTTAAACATGACTTTCATGCTTCCTGAAGTGGCCAGTGCGGTTTAGATATGCTGTTAGATTTTTAGATTAGATTTAGATTTGCGTGCTGTATACACAGAGGGGTTAATTTCAGTCACTGAGATGCGTGTGTCCACAGCAGGACACGGGACAGACAATATAATATTTTTCTGCTGACGTCCATCTTTCAACACTTCTTTGGTGTGTGTGTGTGTGTGTGTGTGTGTGTGTGTGTGTGTGTGTGTGTGTGTGTGTGTGTGTGTGTGTGTGTGTGTGTGTGTGTGTGTGTGTGTGTGTGTGTGTATGTGTGTGTGTAGACATTTGAAGCAAAGATTCACCATTTGGAGACCCGACCATGCCGAAAGTTGAAAGACAGCCTGGGAGGCCTGGAGTACTTTATTCGCTGTGAGGTGCACCTGTCAGATGTCAGTACCCTGATCAGCTCCATCAAGAGGAATGCAGAGGATGTTAAAACCACCAAAGAAGTCAAATGTAACACTCTTATCACTGCTTGCATGAAATTGTTTTTGAACATATTCACAGTTTTGCTAATCATCAAATCAGCCCGTAATGTGGAAATGTGCTGCATTTTCTTTCATAGTCCATTGGTTCCCAAAGAAAATAGCAGATCTGGACAAATGTCATCATCTGGTCACAAAATTTGACCCAGACTTGGATCAAGACCATCCTGTAAGTAAAAATTTAGCCAGTCAACGTCATGATGAGAAACAATTCTCCTTACTAAACTGGTATTGTTTTTGGAAAAATAAGTTATGACACAGGAAATGTAATCACATCTTAATATATTTGATTTTACAGGGCTTCACAGACCCTGTCTACAGACAGAGGAGGAAAATGATTGGAGACATTGCCTTCAGATACAAACAGTGAGATGCAATCTTTGACTGAAAGCAGAACGGACATATGAGAAAAAGAACAGAACAAAAACTCATTTGACCCTAACCCTAAACCCTAATCCTAACCCAGGGTCAACTCATACATCTGTTTGTCCTCAGAGGGGAGCCGATTCCTAGAGTGGAGTACACAGAGGAGGAGATTGGCACATGGTGAGCTCTTTGAAATGCTATTGATGTGTATAAAGTCTTGATGACTTGACAGCATTGCAAGTGTACAATCCGGATAAGCGCTGACGATAAGATGATTACCGAGTGTCTCGTCTCCATGAGTATGAATGAATGATTACACTTTGTGAGAAGAAAGCCAAAATGCTTCACAAAAGTATAACACAAAATAGAACAATATGCAGAACTAAAGTAATTAAAATGAATAAATATAAAATGCAGATATGCTTATTTTAACACTAAGTACACAGGGCAGTGCATGATATAATGAATAGTCACAATCTTAAATTTATATTTATAGTTTTCTACTCTTTCATTGCTGAATCAACTCTGTGTTACATCATTGTTCTTTTTTTATATATTCTTATATTTGAAAAGGTCACATGAAAGCTTTTGGTAGACAATAATTATTAATAAAATTTACCCCCAATAAGGAGAGAAGTCTACACCACTCTGAGGGATTTGTACATCACCCATGCCTGCAGCGAATACCTGGAGGCCTTTCATCTGCTGGAAAGGCATTGTGGGTACAGTCCAGACAACATTCCCCAGTTGGAGGAAGTGTCATATTTCCTGAAAGGTGGGGATCCACAATAAATGGTGAAGATATACAGTACAGTAGGTATAGTTGGGTGGATCCAGAGGTCAGGTGATTCCCTCTTCCTTCTCTTTCTCCTCCAGGCCGAACAGGGTTCATGCTGCGTCCCGTGGCTGGACTGCTCTCTGCCAGAGATTTCCTGGCCAGTTTGGCATTCCGAGTTTTCCAGTGCACCCAATATATCCGGCACTCCTCCTCCCCTATGCACTCCCCTGAACCGTGAGCACAACCGTGACTCCATTATCTTTTCCCCTCGCATCAAGTCTTACCTCACATTTTGGTTGTCAGTCATGAAACCTTGGTTTTCAAAATCTCACAGTGACAGCTTCAAACAAATATATATAATTAGAAGATGAAGGGGGGGGGGGGTAAGAAACGAGGAGAATACCATAATTAGTGACTGATAGCAAATGTAAGTCATATGTGAAATGTTGAGTTTGGAAAACGTTAAAGCTTTTTATTTCAAAAAATATAAATATTCTCCCCAAAACCTATTACATGGGAATTAGTTCTACTTTTATCCCAGTTTTATATCCTGTATTTTGTGACAAATGTGATGTCTTTGTTCTGGCTGTCTGCATGTAAATGTAGTCCTAATTCCTTTCCTGTGCAGTGACTGCGTTCATGAACTGCTGGGTCACGTCCCCATGTTGGCTGATTGGACTTTTGCCCAGTTTTCACAGGTGAGTGAGAGGGATTCCATCAGACATACAGATGCTGATGTCTCATCTAGTTGTATTATCTTTTGATGCCAACATGTGTGTTATTTGCTGCAGAACCTGGGGCTGGCTTCCCTCGGGGCATCGGATGAAGATATTGAGAAACTGTCCACAGTAAGTGACATCAGCAGCGCTGATAGATATGTTATAGAGGTGACTTTAAGAGCACAAGACCCTCACAGAGGGAACATAGAACGACTGCGTAAACTCAAAATGTCATGCTAAATATAATATGTAAATGGAACTTTTTTTTATATTATGGCCAAAGTGTCATTTTCAGGCGGAACTAGTGTATATTCAGGTCCATCCCACTGGTCTCCAAAGAAATGGTGCTCCCTTGAAAGAGAAATTATTAACAACTGTTTTTGAAAAGTCACAATAAAATTACAGCTTTACCAGTTTCTAGATGAAAGCAGAAAGAAGAGTCCCTCCATTCCACTCAATTTGGGGCTGGGTTATGTTCAAAGCTGGCTAAGCAGTATATTTCAAATTTTAATCTCACCATCTTCCAGTTTACTTCCATAATAAGATATGTTATCCTGATGGATTTCTGTGTCTCCTCACATTTGTACATGGATGGAAAGACTCAGAATGGAGGTGAAGTAACCATCCTTAAAATCGAGAGACGATTTTTATTTTCTCTATCTGGCAAAATACATCTATATTGTCTCACAAAAGGCATTTCTGGATACCATACTTTGATTGGACTATTATAGTCCAATATATATATATTATATATATATATATATATATATATATATATATATATATATATATATATATATATATATATATATATATATATATAAATATAATTTTTTTTTGCTAAACTCATAAAAGTGATGATAATAAAAATAGATCTAGACTATCTTCAGTCAAAACAAGTGACCGTTCCCTTATCTTTTATCGCTTAATTTTAATCCATTGAACTTAAACTTCGTTTAGGTGGGTTCAGGTCAAGGGGCTGGGATTGAGAACCTTCTGCGTTAAGGTGACACTAAACGTATCAGACAGTGCAGGTGTTAGAACCCGGTGCAAAACCCAGAGGAGCTAAATTTAGGAAACTAAATAGCCTGACGTGACTCACATTATGCTAAAACCTTGTAGTTTTATTCCTGTTCTTAGTTATTATTCTTGATTCTATATCATTCTATATCAGTGTTACACAATGTAACTTTGATCCTGTTTTTTGTTTCATATGTTCAATTCTCTTCCTGTTTGATTGTTTTAACTTTTCTCAATTGTTGCTGCTTTTAATGTTTACATTTGTACTTTATTTGCTTTGCCTTAACATATTATACAATCCTGCAACTAAAATGTGACCTAAACAATGAACTGACTGTCCACCCAGCGTCCCTCTCTGTCTCAGTCACTCTGTGCTTTTTCCATCAGCTGTACTGGTTCACCGTCGAGTATGGTTTATGTAAACAGAACGGTGAGGTGAGGGCTTACGGCGCTGGACTGCTCTCTTCCTATGGAGAGCTTGTGGTGCGTTCCAGCATGTTTGTCTCTGCTTAATCCTATTTTCTTCTTCCCCCAAATACAATACAATAATTACAGTTTTCATCAGCTGACCCTCCATCTTTCATTCTTTCATCTTTAATTCAGCACTCTCTGTCTGATGAACCAGAGACAAGGGAATTTGACCCCGAGACTGCTGCAATGCAGCCCTATCAAGACCAGACATACCAACCCGTCTACTTCATTTCTGAGAGTTTTTCAGATGCAAAAGAGAAATTCAGGTAATGAGCCACACATGCAAATACACCAGACCATGGAGAGACAGAGAGTGCAGCAGAATAACAAAGAAAATAACAAGCAAAAGGAGAGCGGGGTTACGCAAGGACAAGGTCAGAGAACAGCCAGCCACCCTTGGGGCCACAAACTTTTGTAATTAAGCCATAACAGCGAGAAAACAGCTGTTACTAATGTAGAGATTTTTTTTAAATACCAAGGCAAAATACTGGAATCTTTCTTTGGAAGAACATCAAATGTTCTCTGAAAAAACAAGTAGCTTTAGTGACTGTTTTAACAGTATTTGGTCTGCGCTAGAACACAGGGAACATCTTTATCCTGTTGAAGGACACATTTTTTTCATGAATGTCTACTAAAACTAGAATGCAATATGAACGTCATTGTAGTGTTGCTGATATTACCCCTTCTTAAGGTCTCATATTTTATGTGTTCTGACTTCCTCCCAGGAGATACGTGGCTGGTATAAAACGTCCCTTCTCTGTGAGGTTCGATCCATATACCAGCAGCATAGAGGTGCTGGACAACCCACTAAAGATCCAAGGAGGCCTAGAGGGTGTGAAGGACGACCTTAAAACGCTGGCAGATGCTCTCAATGTTTTGTCATGATAACCCCCCGTCTCTGTGAACCCTGCTGTTGATGTGCATGTGACAAGACCAATATGTTCATCTGTCTGTGCTGTACCTCCACTATGAAACTGTTCTCATGAATTGTTAAAGAAGGTTACAACAAATTAAACACTTCATCTGCAGTCCTGGAAAATTTCCAAAGATGTTAAATATTGCCTTATTGCTTCTAGATTAATTTGTGAAATATTTAAATTTGGCTGACTGGAAAAATCTAGCTTTTAGAACAAAATTTGTTGTTGGAGAAATAAGTCAAATTCTTCATGGAAATAAAAAGTTAAGTGTGATAAAGGATGCATAAAAATAAATATAAATAGACATGGTATAAGTATTTTAGACGGATAACAATAATACAAAAATACAATTAACTTACTGTATATCAATGAATAAATGAGCTCTGCTGTGTTAAATGCTTTATTTTTCTGACACAGGACTCACCTTTGATCATTATCTCTAGTTGCTGCTACTTGGTTTTATGCGGGTTTTGTTTTGCAGTGGAAATGCATGCACACATAATAAACCAAATGTTAAAAGCACGCTTTCCATGGATTGATGCTGTGTTTCTCATATATCTTGAGCATAATGTTCTGTCAAATATTAAACAATTAAATCATTTTACTCTCATACAGATCGTGGGAAGCAGAATTATTCAACCTTCCTTATGTATCACTTTTAGTGGAATGATTCATTCATGAAAAAGTAAAAAACAAAACAAAACAAAGGTCAATGAAAAAAGAGTTTAGGAGTTTCTTTCCCATATTCAACACTAAATATTACTTTTGCGCAGTGCACTGGCATCATGCTTGGAGTGTCCCCCACCTCTGGTTCGCAAGTCAGCTGGGATAGGCTCCAGCAATCCCTGTGACTCACAAAATGCACAAGTGGTAGAAAATGAATGAATGTTACTTTTAATGACCCTTTCAGTCTCAGAATGAAATTACTAAAGAATTAAACCTCCTGAATAACATCCCACCCAAAGCACAAACAGATAAATCGGCTGTTGCTAAACCACTTGCAAGGCTTTCATAGTACGGTCACAAAGCGTTTTCTGTGTAGGACTGTTAAGACAGTTGCTTGGTGATGCTCTGGAGTGGCTTTGCTTCCTTGGGGGACTGGAAACCAGCAGCGTCTAGAGGGTCAGAATGATTTCATCAAATATCAGGAAATCCTTGGAGGAAGCATCTCGCCATCTGTGAGGAAGCTGAAGCTTTGGCCATTATTGGACATTCCAAAAAGACAATAATCAAAAGCAGACCTAAAAGTGCACAAAAGACAGGTTTCAGTGCTGGATCATTCTAGAGTGGACATAACAGTCACATGTCTTCAGTTTGACAAACGTCATTGAGAATTGCAGCATGAGAATTGCAGAGGAATGGCTTAAAATTATTAAGGAATGCCACCAAAAGTTGGTGTCTGGTTCTGTATCTTGTAGTACAGATATCAAACAGACCTCTTAAAATATCTAGTATTTTGAACTTTTTACACTGTTCACTGTATGACCTGATTTTTGCAAATGCTAACATATATTTTCTCAATAAACCATATATATAACGGAATTGAATAACGTGTAACCCAAATAAACTGCATATGTACACTCTGTAAAGGTTTGAGAGATAATCTGTCTGACCAAACAAAAGAAATAAAAAACTGTGTATATTAAATAATTCCTGGCTACATAGTTTTTATCTTCTTAAGTCTCCATCTGCTTTCATTGTGATCCACGCACTGATGCCTTACAATTTTCTGCCACAAGAGGGAGTAGTCAGGCAGCTCTTCGGGCCTGATACGAAAATCACATCAGATTCATATTCAGTCATTACAAAGGATCAATAATCTTAATACTCGCATATTTCATTCAGGACCACTTTCTGGAAATTTTATTGTAAACTTCTTAAAATATTCAAATAATTTCCACAGAACAGCCTGTGAATTAAATATAGTCATTACAAGCACTGAAAAAATAGGTGCAAAACCACTGTACTGAATCCTTCACATTCTTGTTTTACTAATGTTATTTTGGACGTTGGAGAATCGTAGGCAACAGTAGTAGAATATTAGTAGAATATTTCTGACACAGTGAAAGGTTAAACTCGGCTCAGAGAGAGCAATCTTTGAGAGTCAGAGTTTACAGAGCTTCTGGTGGTCAGGTAAGATGTGAATAAATTCCTTGGCCCTCTAGTCCAGTAGAAGCTGGGAGACAAACAAACGGAGGTTCACCACCCAAACCACTAGGCGTCAGTCTGAGTCAAAGGACACGAACAGATCCCGACCACATCCCTACCTTCTGCAAAAGCCACACTTATATAAGGTGTCCTGATACAGCTTTATAACCAGAAAATAACACTTTTCTTTAAATTCTCATGTTTCCCCATTTTGTCTTCCCCATGACTACCAGTGCAGCATTTTGGTTGATGTTTTCCTGCTGAGTTCTAATCCAATCTGTCTGAGTGAACCACTTGGCTGGGTTATAAATATTAATATTTGAGCAGCCTGATGTAATATCTTCCACAATCGCTTCACCTTGCCTCAATATGATGCATATGATCCAGCGTTTATACTGACAAAAGGCTTTGTCAGCTTTACCTCTCCGACACAGCGCAGCATCCTCCCTCACCTCAGGTAAAGTAACCAATCCCCAGTCCACTGTCAGACTCATCTGACCCCAATGACTACATCAAACCTTGGCAGTAATGTCAATCGTAATTATAGCAGGGCGGAGACATTGAAATTTTTCTTGGAGTCCCAGGAATTACGTCTATTCTCCAGTCTGAGTCCTGCGCGTAAACATTGTGATTGTAGGTTAAAGTGCGTAAACGTGGAAAATGCCTGTGGACTTGTTCCATATTTTCGCTTTCTCTCACTCTCCCTCTTTCTCTCACTGTCTCTCTCCCTCTCTTTCTCTCTCCCTTCTTCGTTTTTTGAAAACTTTTTCTTCCTTTAAACGCTTTTCCATAAAACGTCTCTGGATTATTTTTTTTTAAACAACTGTGAAGAGGAGGAGTTAGGGGGTGGGATTGAGTTTTTAGGGGCGTGTGTGGTATATAACACTTCTCCCTGAGAAGTTTTGCCTGTCGCCTGGTCTTTGGGACAGCCTCTCACACATCATCTCTATAGCCGTTCCAACTGGGAAACTAACTCACCTGCAATCTCTCCGACCAAATAAACCACACTGCCTTCTGAAATGGAGACCCAGCAAAGACACGGACACCACTCACATTGCCACACCTGCATGAGAGCAGAGAGCAGCAGAATGAAGGTAAATATGAGGGAACAAATAGTTTTTGCAGCCTACTTCGGTTGTCCTGTGCCGGGATTGAATTGCCTCTAGGTCATTACAATGGTAATAGTTATAGTGTATACTAAAGCCTCGGATTGGGCAAATCCACTGATTAACAAATTATTTTGAAACAGGTGACCTATCAGCTATCTCTCATTTATCTTTCAGAGTGAAAGCTTATTATGTTTTTGAGATATGAGGTTTCGAATCATTTGTGCATCAGGTTATCCTAATTTGACATATCACTTTTTTTTCTTTTCAATAATCTTGTCCTGTTTGCAACCGTGTGCTGTTCTCTGGGTTTAACAGCTGGTCATTCTTTGGCGATAGGGGGCGGTAAATCTGAGGGTCAGTGAGCTCATCACAGGGTGAGCAAGGGGGAAGTATATGCTGAGTCTGACTTTTGATACAGTTAACTATCGAGCAGCCAGTCTTGCACTTCGGGACAGTTGTGCAAGAGTGTGGATGCCGTAGATAGGATACCGACTACCTAGTTCCCTCCGAATAAGCACTTCTGTTATGTGCGACACAATGACAAGCGGTTGATAGCCGTCTTGGGCTTGGGGGTGTGAGGAGGGGGCTGTACGTTTGTAATAATTTCCCTCACGCAGTAGACTTTCTAAGTTTGTAGGTCAATACACCAATGCATAAGACCAGTACTCAAGAGCGCACATTTCGTGTAATAGTGCGTGCGCGTAAAGAGCGGATCACACTAAAAGAACATCTGGCTGTCATCTGGGATTTTTTTTTTTTTTTAATTTTTAATTTTTTTTTTTTTACAAAATATTCTCGTGTCATCACTTCTGAAACGTGTGTTTACGTTCATTGAGCTGATGCTTTATATTCTGCATTTTGTCTTTTTGTCTCCAGGTCCGGAAAATGTCTTCGTCCAGTCGCACGCTGCTGGTTGCAATGGCTCTGGCGCTCTACATAGTGGAAATAGCCTCGGCAGAGACGCTGTGTGGGGGAGAGCTGGTGGACGCGCTGCAGTTTGTTTGTGAAGACAGAGGCTTCTATTTCAGTAGGTTTTCTTCTCGATGTCCTGCACAAATGTTATTTCGTTTTTTTTGTTTTTTTTTTTACATCTCTCTGCCAAGCCTGTCTGTTGATCACACGCACACGTCTGTTTGGATAGCTGAGTCGAGCGCACTGTCTGTGTCTGCGATGTGCGTGTTTGCTATTTTTCTGTCTCCCACAAAACACACCGAGTGAAAGATAGAACGAGAGATTAAAGCCAGCTGCGTGTCTCAAGACCTCGTCCAGGCGGCTCTGCTGACTGTGCGCATTCTGCCTTCAGCCCGTACCTCTCATTGCATATGAAAGACTGCCGAGCTGTGAAGGCACACACCACTCAGCTCGACACAATGGGTCGCTTGTTTACCAGTAAAGTAATAGTACCCCAAGAGACATTCCAGTCACCTCAGCACCAGTGTTCCCAGGCTAGGCGTCCACACTGATGAGTCTGAGGTGGAGGACTGGGGGGGTGGGGGGCTGTTTTTGATGTCAGGTTAGGAGAATAGATCATTAATGAAGATGATTGCATCCATTGGAGTGATTATGGAATACCAGTATTGTAGCGGCTGTCAATCCTTAAGCCATCGTCTGATATCAAGTCGGCAGGAGAGAAAACTATTTTTTATGAGCAGATATCAGCTACATCCCACCCTCCTCTTCTCTGCTTTTGACAGACCCTTTATTTGTTCGCTGCTCCTCATAGAAGCTTTTTTTTCCCAATAAGAAAGCTCACTGTTCAATTTAGGCCAACTCAGATGTGCTCTTTCTTCATCTATGCCTTTTCCTCCCCCTGGATCACTCTCTTTCTCTCTCATGTTCCTTCTCCTGCAATCAAATCTTCCCCTCCATCTCATGAGATTTCTTTCAACACTCAGTCAGGCTCAGGACTTCAAACAAGAACTTTATCGGTCACGGATAGTATTTCCCTATGCAACATGCTTAACCTAACCCCTCCTCCTTATTCTTCTACACCTTTCTCTTTCATGCCTTCACTCTCTTTGTCTTTTGTTTCGAATGCTTTCTCTCTCTGGTCCCTCACACACACACCCTCTCTCTCTCTCTTTACACTGATCCTTGTCTCTTGTTTTTTTTTTTTTTACCTCTCCAGCCCGTCTCTCCCTCCTCATCGTCTTTATCTCTGCTGACTTGACAAAGAACAAGGTCACAACAGAGTTTCCACTTTATATATTTGCTCACACAAAGGTCTGTCTGAGAGCTTAGCTGTCTGTCTTCATCGTTGTCTTTGGTGTCTGCTGCACAGTGTGTTTACATGTGTATTCACTTATTAAAGGACTTCCAGATATCCCTAATCAGATTATCCTCTACAAACAAAACAATTTGTTGCAGTTGGTCATAGATTTCCCTTTATCCGCTTTGCTGCTATGATTGTTGAAGTAATCCCACAAAAACAACCTAGATTTAGTATTATTGCCAGTGTTGTGTTCTGAAGTCTTTAACCTCAACATCTTTGCGGCCTGTCTTAATTGCTTGTTGTGTTAATCCCCAGGTAGGCCAACAAGCAGGGGAAGTAACCGGCGTCCCCAGAACCGTGGGATCGTAGAGGAGTGTTGTTTCCGTAGTTGTGACCTCAAACTCCTGGAGCAGTACTGTGCCAAACCCGCCAAGTCTGAAAGGGACGTGTCGGCGACCTCTCTACAGGTCATACCTGTAATGCCCCCACTAAAACAGGTACATCTCATTAACAATACCACAAACATGGGAAAATTTTATAACTTAATCTAATTGTTCATCTATTTCCTGGGTTTGTCTCACCCGTGAGCCTCGCCCCCATCCCCTTGACTCAAGTACAAATGGAAACCCAGGGGAAGACAGGTTTATCTTGTTAAATGTCCACTGGTAAGCATTTACCTGCTAAGCAAAATGCTGACCATTGTGGAAAATTTTAAGTCACACACGTGATACTAAGGGAAAGGCAGTCATACTCACAGACTGACAGTATGTGTGTAGGTGTGTGTGCGTGAGAGAGAGAGAGTGAGAGGGAGTTCATAAGGTGATGGATATTGCTGGCACATAACAAAACAGTGTGTACGAAGTGTCTGGTTACTAGTCACGCAACGCCATTCTCTCTCAATCTGGCATGCATTTTCATCTTGGCAGTCCATAACACCTGATTTGGCCAGATGAACGTCACTGAAAAATGTCATAAACATGCTTCAAAGTGTTTTAGGACATTTCGCTATAGACGCAAGGTTGACCTATGGCTGTCTTCCAGACTTCTTAAAAAAACCCTTTGACAAGACTGAAAAGATGTTTAGAGTATTTCTGCTTTGATGGGTTAGAGAATCGGTATCAGTGACATGAGATTTGCAAATGATGTAAGCAAAACAAATAGATGACGCTGTAAATATCTCAAGGACAATCAAGTACCTTCAGTCTGAAATGCATAACAAGAGGCTGCAAGGGAATTTGTTGGGACAAGTCTGGTTGGTGTGGACAGTGAGAGTTGATGGGTACAGACTGCTCTGACGGCCAGTGTTCTTAGACTATTGAGCAGGCCTGGAGTTAATGAGGGGGGATAAACACTCCACAAGTGGTGGGACCAAAACAAGCCATTCAGATGGAGCACTGGCTACTCACACATAAATTCTTTGCAAC
Organism: Antennarius striatus; assembly: GCF_040054535.1. Taxonomy (NCBI): domain Eukaryota; kingdom Metazoa; phylum Chordata; class Actinopteri; order Lophiiformes; family Antennariidae; genus Antennarius; species Antennarius striatus. The sequence goes on from NC_090779.1 coordinate 15,142,598, forward strand.
TACCCCTACTTAATTTAAATCCCTGGTACTCAGCACACCTAAAGAATTTTCAAAGATATCAATATTGAGATGACAATGTAGGTATTGACCATTTATTCTCTATGTGGTGGTTTGTATCTCGTTGGGTGAACAATGACATGCTGGTCATGTAAGTCAAGCCATCGCCCTTCCTTTTCACAATATGTAAAAGAGGCTAAACTGAGCACTTGCTGATAGCTTCTTTCAGAGGAGGAAATCAAAACAAGGGCAAGTCGGAGGCGAGGTGGGTCTGTTATGGCGCTTGGTCCTTTAAGAATGACTTTTGATTTCCATTTGAGTTGCCCAACAATGACTGAATGATTTCACAAAATAAACAAGGTTTTCCTCCATTGTAAGAAGCACACTATCTTATCATTTCTAATGAACTGACTCCCTGTTTTCCCTTTTTCGATATTTCCACCGACAATAGGAAGTCCCAAGGAAGCAGCATGTGACCGTGAAGTATTCCAAATATGAGGCGTGGCAGAGGAAGGCAGCCCAGCGACTCCGGAGGGGTGTCCCAGCCATCCTGAGAGCCAAAAAGTTTCGGAAGCAGGCGGACAAGTTCAGAGCTCAGGAGCAGACCTTCCATAGGCCCCTGATCAGCCTGCCCAGCAAACTGCCGCCCATCTTGCTCACCACGGAAAACTATGTCAACCACAAATGAGCCCGCCGCCAGCCATTTGCACAGACAAGAGTTTGGAGGGAGAAAAAAGACTAGGGGATTATAGCTTTGTCTCTGACGTCATTTCTGTGGCAGTCCTCTTTGACCTCCCCTGCCCTGTCCAAGCCCACCAATCCCTCCCCCTTCTCTCATCCACTACTTCTTGACCCCCTGGGCCTTTTCTAATGCCCCCCTTCAACCCAACCCACCCATCCTCCGGCACACAAACATGCATTCACATTCTTCCTGTCTGAACTCTTTCCCTCCCTCTCTCTTTCAGTCACTGACACAAAAGGCACAAACACAAACGATGAAAAGTTAACAATTTGGCTGAATGCAATTCAGGTGGATTCTTAAGCAAAAAAGAAATGGAAAAGGAGAAAAGAAGATGAAAGAGATCTGTGGTTTGCAAGTGTCAAGAGGACACCCAGCGGAATGTTTTTTTGTCCTTTTGGACGACGAATGAAAGTGAAGAGCAGCTTGCATGAAAGAATCCATTCCACATCATTTTTCCTGAGGCAAAAAGAAAACCTCTGCTAGTTATTTTTCTTATTAGTTTGCACCTCTACCTATAAAGGGACTTCCACACTGTAAGGAATTATTTTGTAAAATTAGATTCCTGTTCCAGCACCTTTTAATCACAAACAAAACGCAGAAAAGAGTCTGCAAAATTGCACATTGCCACGGATTACGTCAAAGTAAAGAAAAAAATGGCACTATTTTTTTACGAACAATGAACGTGTAGCTTAAAAAAATGTCATGGTGCTAGCTTTGGGAATGGACTCAAAGAAAAGGTTGAACAGCACGTTTTTTTCTTTAATATTAAAACTTTCCGTTTTAAGGAAAGTGTGACTTTGATAAAAGGAAAATAAAGGATTTGGGGGCTCTCCTGGCAGTGGCAATATCAAGGGGGAAGTGTCACTGAGATATGGGCGGTGTCGGCATCTAGGCTCACAGCAAGTGCTAGCGGCTGCTCATCACTAGCTTGTCAGTGTAAGCGGCAAGGGGGACCTGAGACCCAGTCCCTGTTCATCCTATCCCTCTGAGGCTGCCAGAAACAGAGAGCTATGTTGGGACGCGTATGGGACACCATGGACTGGCTGGATTGGACAGTACTACAGTTCTGGGACAGGACTTCTTGTTTGCCATGGCTTTGCAGACTGCTCTGACAGAAAGTAACATGGCATGGACAAAGATCAAGTGGGATAATGATGATTATATTTTATTTTGTCTTTTTTCTGTTTTCTTTTCATATCATTGTTTCAAATAAAAAAAGGAATATCCCGTCAGTTTCTGGTACCGAGACATTCCTGTATTTTCAAGTTAGGCCTTTTTTTTTGTTTCTCTGGTTATTGTTGTGATGTTATTTTACAGTTCTAAAGAAAGGCACAAAATTTCAATTCAAAGGGAAAAAAACAGCAATAATGTCAACTAACAATTTTATTTTATAGCAGTAGTATTCACATGCTTTTGCCTGAATACAAATACTTGAATATATATATATATATATATACATCTATATATATATATATGAATATATAAATATAGATATATAATTAGTTTCCAGGGACATCGTGTTATTTTCCTTTAGTCTGAGCTGTATCTTGCGTAATGAGCCGCCAAGCTTTTTTGTTTATTTGTTGAATACAAATAAGGGCACTGTATAAAGGCATTATTTATTTTGTTAAAAAATATATTTGAAAAATTGGTCCAAATAATACGTAGCACTGATGCTCAACTGACAGTTTTATTTTGTATGATCTCTGTTTTCCAATTGGAGTTGTAAGGCTTTTTTGTAGATGCTTTGTACCAAAAATAATGTCTTTTTCCTTTTTGCCATAGTTACTTTAAATTAATATTTTAACAGCTGCATAGCCTGGATTGCTTAGGCATGTTATGTCACAAAAATAGGCACATACTCCACAAACATTGGTCTGCATGGATTTCCAGAAGCCTGTCAGGGTCATCTGTGAAAAGCAAAGCATCAATGAGTGACTTTATTATTGGAAAAATAACTGTTCAACATTGATTGTACTCAAACCCCACTATGTTTTGAAGCCACTTTAGTATTGATGGCCGGAGAATGATCAGTTCTTCATTAAATGATGTCTTTGTAATTGTGCATGGTGTCCTATAGTCTTCTAAGGAGCATCTTTCCTGTGTGCTATTGCCACTGATGTTGTCAGGTGTCAGTTGGTCATGTTTGGAACCAATGTCTGGACAGTAGAAGATACAACGATTAGCTTACACGTGACTTATTCGAGTCATCAATGCCTTAATTGAAAGTAATAGTTTTGCAATGACACAAAAATCCATCAAATGTCTACCGGAAGGTCATGTCTGTCTGCTCTATCTATCTGTCAGTCTGTCTTTCTGTTTGTCTGTCTGTCTATCGACAGTATCTATCCATCGAGACAATGGTCCTTATGCGTCAGCAGTGTGTGCATGGTGAGGGTCGGCAGTGTTCTGAGCCTACTATGCATCTCTCAGCAATCATTCATACATAATGCATTTGATGAAGGGCTATCACACTGAACCATTTCTGAAGCACTCAGGAAAACAATCTGCTCTCTGTGGAAAAAAGTGGAGTAGATGCTGAGTGTAAGTGATAACCTTGTTGTGGAAGGGCAGGAGAGTAACCTGGCCGGCCACAATGATGCAGCTCCCTGTGACAAACCACTAAAACCCATGTCAGAAACAAAGCAATTCTGTGCTACATTCTAGTTTTTCTCTCTGTTGTGTCACGGCTCACACATGGAATGGAGACTGAATGGATACTCGCTGTACTGTGGTGAAGTAACTTCTTTCTCTCAGAGAGATCTGAATTATCAAGGCTGTGTCCTGTCTTAATATATTCTACTTCAGTTGTGCAACAAAGCAGGCAGTGCAATTATTATTATTATTATTATTATTATTATTATTATTGTTATTATTAATTATTATTATTTACAATAATTTCCAGCTAGGACTGCATTCATTCACTATTGTAACGTTCAAACAGGCTACTCTAGTGTGAAAGACAACCACCTCTCGCTGAATATGAAGAGATACGTTGCCGAGGACAGGCAAATTTTCCTGTGTCAATAGCTCTCTCAGCCTGTGTGTATTTTATTGATTTAACCTCTGCACGCTAGAACGTCCGAAATGCACAATACATGTACTTTCATTTTTAATATCAATAAAAACATTTTATCAAACATACAAATGTCTAAAAAAATTTACTGTTTTGTTGGGTGTATTTTTCTGTCTTGAATGTCTACTCATGCCATAGTGTGGCAAGCTTTTAAAAATCTTTTTATATCAATTAAACCTTATGTACCCTGTAAATGATTTATTATATCTTAAAGCCTTGCAAGGAATCTGCAGTTGCTTTTTAAACCCTCTATGTACCTCTCATCCACCCACCCCTCCTTTCCATCTCTGCCTGAGTCTGTCTCTGTGTGTCTGTCTCCTATTCTGTGATAGGGCACAATGCCAAATTGGAAATCAGCACTCAGTGTATGAGGCAGACTTGCCACAACTTCTCAGTCCTTCCTCTGCTTCATGCCAGACTAAACCTGACCTGTTCTCACTGCCTCTGACACACCCATCCGTACATTCATCTCTCCATCCTCCAGCGGCTTGCTAACTACTGGAGCGAGCTCCACTTCAGTGGCTAAGTTTAGTGACCAGCATGTCTCAAATTATCGCATTCTGAAAATGGCACAACCTTTCATTGTTGACATGCATGATCATACCCACCCACGGGCTGTCTGTTACCAGGCAGATTTACAGTTCAGTATATTTCTTCCCAGAACTGTTTCAGGCACTGGGGTTATCGCAGAGCATCAGAGTTTATTGCAGTTCTCAGTTACGTTTTTGGTTGATATTACAAAGGGCAGAAAAGCTTGACTGAATGATAAGAGTGACTCAAAAGAAAGTGGAGAGACTACTGTGAGCTTTTCTTGTGAAAGAGCTTTCACTTTTAGCAGTTATGCTTGTAAACTACATTGTTACCTATGAAGTAAAGTTGCCTTACAATGGAGACTATCCTTTCGCAGAGAGAATTAAAAATTGTAATGTGTCAAAAGTTTATTTCTGAATATTGCTGCCAATACAGACAGTCATTCACATACTGAAGATGCAAGCACCCAATGTAAATGATATAACTTTTTTTTTCTAAAATTAATTTCTTCCTCCAATCCCTAAATTGCTAGGCATATTAATAAATCATTTCTGTTTCAGCACCAACAAAACATATGACTCTCACACTGACTTTATTTAATCCTGACAAGCAGGTGTATGTCTGTGCATGTTCTTCAGCAGTCGCTTTGGGACCCAGCCTGTTCCCTGAAGGTGTTTATATATAGTACTAGTACTACTGCTCTCTAGAGTTTGGTAATGAGACCAGGGACTCTCCGGTCCTCAGTTCTCATCACGTCACCGCTGTGCCTGATGGGGCAGCGTCTGGCACAGCGTAAGTCTACAAAAACAAGCCTGACCATGCCACAGCGTGCCAAAGCCACTTCCATGTTTGTATGATTGTTGAGTTGTGTTGGTCAGATCTCAAGTTAATTAGAGCAGATTCTGAAAGAAGTAGAAATGTGAATGTTATTTGAAGAAAGAAAGTACATATTTTATCATTGTCTTAATTAGAGTGTATTAATGGCTCGGTTATATAAAAAAAACCTTAACATAACTGAACAATGGTATTTGTGTAACAATGTGGCTGGAAACGACATTTTCTTTTGTCTAAGGTATGCATGACATTTAAGGAAGATGCATTTTTAACTTGCTGTTAACTTTATAGTTACAGTATATCAGCTCCTACATCTGGAACTTGGTCATAAATTGACTGTAACATTATCCCAAATAAGTAAACAATAGAAAGAGTTCAGAAATGCCACCTCATTTAAACTGGTGGAGCCAAATAAACCATAACCCAAACCCATGTATCCATCCCTATCAGGGAGGCCTGCTGAACTGTGGAGCATAGATGTGGGTGGCACAACTCTCCCAGGCCTGACATTGGAAACTGCTAAAGAGCACACTAGAGTTAGTTGTGGTTGGCCGGATGCACGGGATGCATGTAAGGCCAGGCCAACTATTGAGGCACAGGGTTTGGCAGGCCCACACCATCACAGCCCAGCGTGGCCACACAGGCCAATTAAGACAGGCCTTCTCTCCTTTTTTCCTCCTCCCCTCTTCTGTGTCTCTCTCATCTCTCCCTGTCTCTTTATCTCTCACTTTCTCTCTTGTACTCTCTCTCTCTTTCTCCCAGTTCTCACAAAGCATGCTCACACATTCCGCTTTTCCCACTTTGCCTCTCTAATTGCTGTGGACTGAAAAGAGGGATGGAGAGAGGGGGAATGAGATTGAGAGAAAGAGACAGAGAGAGAGAATCAGAGGGAAAGGGGGTCATACCACAGAACCTCTATGGCCAGGACAAACTGTACTAGCCCTTAGGAATAGTCAAAACCCCTGTGTGTGGTGTGTATTGGCATGACTATCCAGCACCACTTCTCTCATTAATCACACTAAAAGATAACATAAAATAAAGTTCCTCCTTGTATGTGTTCTGAGGTGGTTACAGCAGAGCCAGAGTATAAAGAGGGGATTGTGTTTCTTCAGCGCCCCACAAAACTATCTAATTGTTGATTCCTAATCAACGAGAAGCTGCGAGGAAGCTTTTCTAATTATGTAACCGTAAATTCATACATCGTAACAATGAAGTTGTACCTCATTGCAGATTCTGTGCAGAGTTAAACAGGGTGAGGAGAAAAGACAAAGACCAAGAGTTTCCAAACTCCTCCTCAATCACATCTAAGTCTATTTATGTCATATAGGTTGGTGTGCAATGTTAAAATTCCAAACTTATACGTCTTATAGCACAGTTATAATTTGCAATATACCAGACATACATTATTTGTCTGTCATCTCTGTCTGACCATCCTCTAAAAAGCAGGATCCATACAGCCCACTCACACGCTAAACATGGAGCTCTGAATGTTATATTTTGCAATTTTGAGGCTTTCTGTCTCCTTGTCAACACACCATTGAAAGGTCAGATGACGGAAGTAGCAGAGCAGTGTGGATGTGACAAGATGTGTGGGGTAGACATGGCCACGACAAGGGAAAAGAGGTGGTTAAGCCATACAAAATCATAACAAAGGGGGAAGTGGTTTCCAGTGTGGTCACTGGGTCATTGCATGACAATTTCCTCTTGCTGGAAAACAAGGGGTCACAGCTTTACGCTGAAATATACTCTGTGTGTGGTGCGGACTCCGCCTGGCCGATACTTATTCAATGGGGTCAAATGTTAACCTCTTCCTCTAATCCATGTTAAGGTTGAAAACTATCCACTTTCTCAAAAGACAAAAGATCTGCCAGCACTTCCTTCACAGGCATTTCATCTGTCACATTTGGTGTTCCTAATATTCACCATTTTGTTAAAGGTTACATTTAAACGACTGTGTTGCAGGAAGAGAATGCTGCACTTAATTAAACAAGAAGGTCAGCATCTTGTACCGTTTAAGGTCTCTGAGTTTCTCACTTAACATTATCCAGGTGTGTCCTTACTTCACTCCATCAGGGCATTCATCATTATTGCACGTCAGTGTCACTGTGTGGAGGTCACCGGGGCGCTGTCTAGGACTGCACGCACGCACGCACGCACACACACACAAACACACACACACACACACTTTATTGTTAATGAAAAACTGAAAACAATTGAAACTTTAAAGCCAAAGGCAGACAATAACTGATGCTGGTACTTGTGGTGGTAATGCAGGCTGCACAATAACCAGGGACACTCCCCTCTATGTTTGAACAACATATAATTACAGATCAGGATAGTAGAGCCCATTCTAAGGGGAAAATAGCAATCTCTCCTAATTACAAGGCAGGCCATGATCCATACCTATCCGTCACTTCAAATAACTCTGTTGTATGACTGTCTGTTGCAGTGGCTGGTTTTATTATTTCTGTTCAGGTGGAGATAAACAATGCCAGCAGCAGCACTGTATCATCCATCAGTGCTACAATAGTCAAAACTGATGACACCAAACCTAGCTGCAAAATTCTATTTACGTAGTGAAGTGGTCCTGTGGTGCTGGTACATATTTTTATGTTTCTGTTGCTTTTGCTGCTTTAGGTTATTGCTTAAATCCCACAGGAAATAACATATTTCATGGCATTACTTTAAACACAGCTCTGAGTTGAAGGATTTATTACAGTATTCTCTTCATTTTATAGTTCATCTGAAATGACAAAATAAGCAATACTTGATTCATTTTAGAGAAGAATAAAACAATCATATTAGAGTACGTCACCTCCCTTTACTTCTGCTCTGCACGTTTATGTTTTTTTTAAAACAGTGTGCAGATTCCTGTGGATGTTACTATGTGCTTTTGAATGACAAGTGTTGAATTGAACTTTTGTTCAGCAGTTGAATGAGTGCCAGTTTGTGTGCCCAGCTATCATGGTCACACTCACATTAACAGGCTCCACTCTCAAATCTCTAGAGAACAGCATCAGCATACAGCCACAGCGGAGGTTCCTCTCTCTCTCTCTCAGCCAGATGAGTCTTCTAGTTATCTTTCTCACATAAACAAGATAAGCCTCATTTCTCTGGTACTCGCCAGGGCCCCGGGGTCGGAGGGTTCTTTCCTCCCGTTCCTCACTGTCTTTTTCTTCCTCCCCCAAGTCTTTTTCCTTTTTTTCCTGAAACGTTTGTTTTCTGTGTTGAAATGATATCTGTAGGATTAAGACACGAACTCGATGTACAGTACATTGTGTAGTGGTCGATAATAAAATGATTGTCTGGCCCAGAGTTGTCAAATGATTTTAGAAATTTACTTTCGCTGCTTTTTTGAAGAATGACGGACATTTCAGTTGTTATAATATCTGTCTCACACACTCACACAGACAAGGCCACACACACAGAGACACACAGATACATACACAACCGCGCGCATGCACGCACGCACACACGCACACACACACACACACACACACACACACACACACACACACAGACAAAAGCACGACAGCGGAGTGCACATATTTGGGAGCAATTGCTTGAGCTTACGACTGCCATTTGGCCTTTGTCTGTTGAGACTTGCCATGAAAGCTGGCAAGAGTTGCTTGTAACAGTTTTTGTCTGCTGTGCCATCCTCCAGCCCAAGACTGTCAATTTCATTTTCATGCTTTTGTAACGTAATTGGAATGGTGTCCAGAAATCCTCAGACACAAAGACTATATGTGTGTTCATGTGAATGTTTGTGTACGGATGTTTAAATACGGTACACAAACAACAACAACAGTGAGAGCCCACACATATATTCAGAAAAAAACCAAAAGACCTATATACACAATCATACACACGCACGCACGCACACACAAACACACACACACACACATACACACACACACACACACACACACACACACATACACACACACACACACACACACACACACACACACACACACACACACACAGACACACACACATTTGTATTCACAGAGCCCCCTGCTAATGATGGGTGGCAGTATGATGTTTGTGTGCGTTCCAAAAGAATTGGCATTACTACTTGGGCCAAATCAGCAGCCAACAGCAGCAGGCCATTAACAAAACTGTTTCTTTGTTTGCTTTTTTTTCCTGTTTTTTTTCTTGAGAGGCGCCAAGCAATTAATGGTCTGCCTATGGGAGACCAGTAAACTGTGCCACAGTGGAAACATATGCAAAATGATGCAAGACATGATGGAAAAGAGATGATATTATGACTGGCCAGCATTCGTTACCCTGATCTTTATTATGGGATAAACTCAACAAAAAGACGATGTTGTGAGGACAGCTGAAATCCACAGGGCATGATGTACTTTTGACCCTACTGACCAGTTTTGTAACATCCAAAGCCTGCAACATATACGAGGATGAGAAACTGTGTGTGGGGGGTTACAATATTGCATTAATCTCATTTATTGTAATTTTGCAGGCAGGTATTTCTAAGAAAAAACAATATTTTTTTTAATCTTAATGGTGCAGCGCAAGGTTTCCAGGAAGGTCAAATAAAATGATTAAAACTGGGAGGAAGGGACTAGAACGTGACTTATCCATGACCATGAGCAGGCAAAAGTACATCTACATGTAAACAACTTCTGTTTAGGGGCATTTATTGCTCAGAGTATTGTAACATTTAAACTAAGCTGATAAGCAGCATAGATACAAATACCAGGAAGAGAAGAACATTTCATTCTGAATATGTGCTCTGGTCTGTTTCTACAATTATTCTTTTCACCACATTTGTTTGTTCTGAAACAAGAAGTAAAATATTTGTCCAGGATGTACCCCACATCTCACCTACCCTACATTTAGGACCCCCCCTCCTCAATCTTGCACATGATTGTAAAAATTAAATTACTATATCGGTGCGCATTGTATCTAAAACTGTGTGTGTCCCGTTTGACTCTAAATAGATGTCACATTAAATAAACTACACTTTTTTTTTAGCTTCCTTGTCTTGAATATATGACAAAACAATCAGACACAATGATAAAAATTTAGAATATGAAATCAAAGCTTGTAAAATAGTGTGTTTTTTCTTCACTGAGTTTGGCTTAGCATGTGCACATCTGCAGTGTGCTCATTCTGTACATCTGAACTGCAGCTTGTCTGTGTTGCAGTGAGCACCGAGGGTCAATGGCACCCCACTAGTGACCACACCGTGGTTCAATATTTACACCTGCCCTATCCAACAGTACAAAAATCACTTCCACTGGAAAGAGATAAGTGATTGAAAGACATGTGGCAGCTGCACCATGAGGACCGGCCGGATTAATGTTCAGCCAGATAATGCAGAATTAAAGGATATTGTTCAATTACCGTATTACGGAGCCATAAAAGTGACAGAATGGGAGATAATGGTGTGAATTTACGACCTCTGGGTGGTACTGTATTTTCACATTGTTTTAGATAAGTGCCTGTTCTAATACTGACTTCTAAGAATGATCATTCATATGTTTAGTAGGAATTCATTCTTGTGTTCAATCAAAGCAGGTGACGCAATGTTTTTTTTCCAATAAGGAAAACTTTTCATCAACTGAAGAAAAAAACTAGACCGTTTATACCAAAGACATTTGAACTTGGATCAAATAGAAGATGCATTAACCAACTAAGAGAATCATTACACCTTGAAAAAGGAGTGACTAGATGGTTAGATTCCTGAGAGCAAGAATGAACTGATATCTGAGTCAGTACTGGATGTGGGAGAGATGGGGCTTTAGCAGTCACAGTCAGCGGCCTCCATTATATACTACATAAAAGAAATAATGCTGTAGACATACCCCAATTTGCCTTTGTTTCATTTTCAGTTAACACAGAACATCATCAGCAATTTCCTCTTACTCACTGAATGAATATACCTTGTGGGGTTTCGAATGACCCCTTGAGATGAGGTAAGTGCGGTGGTTTCACCTTAACTAACATTTGTGGAAGGGCAAATTGGCTGCAAATCCAGGTTTGGCTCCTAGCACGTGTTTGGCTAATTCATATGTGCAGTGTGTGCATGTTTCAGAGCCAATGTCAGTGCATGTGTTAATAACCAAAGTTTTTTCTTTAAGTATTTGTATGTAAAGTGTGTTTGTGAGTAGTGGCTGCGGCAGGTAACCAGGAATTATCCTGTGGCTTGGTCCCCAGACAGACTGTGTGCGTACGCAGTGTGCCAGGCTAGTAATTGTGGGCTCCAAGGGAGAGAGGCTGAACCATGTTGGCCTTATTATTATCATTAAAGCGAGAGTTAGCTCGCTGTCTGAGGCAGGTCAAACAGGGAGATGTTCCTCCAGACAAACTGATGCTTACAAGCTGTGTGTTTGTCCCATATGTGCTCAGTGAATCAAGTTCTTCCTAGTAGCAATTACGACCAGGCCATTGCTGCAAATAACAATTTGTCTTTGCTTGACTACCACACTGAAACTAATTTTTGAAAAAACTAAGTATAAGAGGGTGCATTGATCATTTTAGACATCCCTCTCTTTTAGCTGCTCTCTGTGTCTTAATTAATAATGTCAGATATTAGCTCGGTGAGTAAGGCCACCTGCAGCCCCTCAGCTTCCAACACAATGAGAGCTGCTTAGCTTCCAGCGCCGAGAGCCACCTGTGAGTTTCTGTGTTACAAACTGTACTTGTGACGCAGCCCTGGACTCTTTTAACACCAGTAACTGCTCTGACAGCTGTTCGGCTGCACTAAGACTGCATTGAAGGACAGATCGAGGGAACGTAGAGGGTGCGTAGGTTATTTCTACTGCAAATTTACCTTATCAAACTTATTACTTAATTCTAATCTTTATTGAGCCAGTTATGCAACATCAGGGTTGGATCACTCTTTCTGAAAAGGGGACGTGTCCAACATGACACCACAAGTATGATGTAAAACTAGATATTCAGGCATAATAAAGAGATAAAACATGAAGAAGGAACCTAGTCTTTGCCATGGAGCTTAAATTCTGCCAGGTGTATCAGATTCACTTTTTAAAATTCCTTCAGTGGTTCAGGCAGAAAACATGAGGGCTTCCTCTCTTCATTACTGCCAAGTAATATTTTCTGACAGATTAAAAAAAAGAAAATATGTATAAAACCATAAATTGAAAACTGTCATCGGGGGTCACATTGAGGCATTTCCTTGCTTTCGTATTTTAGTTTCAATGATGCTTCTCAAAAAAAAAAAATTGTTTCCTTTCAAAACAAAGATTGTCTTGCGATTATGTATCTTTCACAAGTCAGAAGGGAGAGTTCTCACTATGGACTAGCCAGCAAAACAAAAAAGCGAGCAAAACAGCTCCGGACAATAGACAAGTTTTATCAATAAAGATGTCCTTTCTGAGAAAACAATCTTCATGGCCAAACAAAGCATGACGCAGGAATCAGGGTTGTTATCAGACTTGTGCCAGGACAAACCTTCGAAGGAAACTGTAGCAGAGGTGTGATGCCACAAGATCCCTTTTAACCCAAATGCAACCTTCCACCTGTCCCAGTCCACATTCCAGTGGTGTGACCTGCTCTTTTATGTCTACAGGGTCTTGGGGTCTTGGCCTTTCCGGTAGCCTCGACTTAAAATGATGTGTCTGCCGGCCCAGCTCAACTCCCATGTGTCATCAGCGTGGGGTTTTGTCAAGTGGGGGAAGGGAGAGGGGGACAACAGCAGAAAAACAGGAAGATTAAAGAGCACAATAACACATTATCATTTACTCTGTCTAGTGTGAAAGTGAGCCTCAAAACACCGACTCACAAAAACAACATTCTGGAGAAAAATGAAAGCAAAGACTTGCTTTTCCCTTTGGAGCGTCGCCATGTCTTTTGTTGCATTAGGATTTTAACTATCGAGACAAACGTGTTTCATGTGTTTGAGGATGGTGTCATAATTAATTTCAAGTGTTTTCACTAAGTTTAAAATAATTAATTGATCCTGCTGTGGCCTATTAATAGCAAAATTGTCCCAGAACTCTGCCATTGATCATTAAGACAGGAATGGAAAGAATTTGATTTGTTTAATTTATTAATAGCACATGGTAAAGGATATGTGTGTGGGACCGTGTGTAGGGGGGAGGGTGTGTGTGGGGGATTGAAGACTGTGTGTGTGTGTGTGTGTGTGTGTGTGTGTGTGTGTGTGTGTGTGTGTGTGTGTGTGTGTTGACCACACAACAGGTGCCAAACATAACAGAGGAGAGGAGAAAAACATGGTTAGGGTTAGCTCACAGCCGGACTTCCCGCTAACACCGTGTCGCAAACACAGAATAGGATGATGCGTAAGAACGCCCGTGGGATTTTGTGACTATGTGTGATGTTATGTTCCATTAAACACGTAGTGAGACCGAAGTGATTGCACATGTGGGTGTATGTGTTTTTGCCTTTATCATTATTTCCAGCTTATCAATGTTCAATGTGAGGAAAAAAACTGTATCAGTGAAGAAGTACAGTATGTGAAGAGTTTGGCTTTGCCTTTGGATAGTGTGTGTGTGTGTGTGTGTGTGTGTGTGTGTGTGTGTGTGTGTGTGTGTGCGTGCGTGCGCGCGCGCCACAGTGTTTGCTTTGCTTCAACACAAATTCCTGGGAAACAGTAGGAGGTCTGGAAAGTGTTCCCTGCACAGCTTTGGAGCGTTGGTTGTCAACATCACCAACACACATCACTGACGGCAGCATAGGAGACAGATGCTGACACTGTACCAGATTACCCGACACTGGTTTAGCTCCATCCACCAATAGATCACTGTGCTCGTCTGTAGAGAGTCACTTGTGGGCCTTGCATGTTGTGAGGACAAAATTGGCAGAATGTGCAACATTCCTCCGTCTTTGCTGTCGCGTCTCCTCTCTTTTCCTTTCTCCCCATGTTCCTGTCTGCCTCTGCCCTCTTGTCTGGGAGAATATGTTCATGTCCAGGGTGTGACGGCTCACTCTGTCCTCCTCCTCCTCCTCTCCTCATCACCTGTAGTCAGTCATCCCATCAGATCCACTTGTTCCAAATAGAACCCGTCTGTTCTCCATGAGTTGGGTAATATTTTTGAAGTTTTCATTCTGACAACATTTTTGGTTGAATTACTGAACAAAGTGTGTTAAATATTCTACATGTTATTCAGGCAAGCGCGAGGCCGTCTGTCACTGTGGCACTGTGACACACTAAAACATAGACTATATATTTGTGGGTTACTTCCCTTAATACACCGACATAATACATACATGTTAGCTGCTCCTTTGCATCAGACTAAGTAGGTGATGTCATTGTATTTTAATCCGATAGGCTGTAATCATTATGTTGCTATCATTTTCTGGGTTTCTGAGGGAACTGAGATTTATTGTCATGTACAACTGTTCACAAGAGCTTTGGGGCAGAACAATTCATGAACTCAAATTCAAAACAGGGACTTTTCCCTCAAGATTAAATTAGTATAAAAAAGATCCTGATATGCTTTGACATATCTGGCTGGCCCCGTGTCATGTACACCACGTACTGTATATCATATAGAAATTGCTGCCATACACGGTTTGAATTACCTTGAAGAGTCTTTTGTGCCAGGTTACAGTTAACTCCCTTTTTTATGACCTCATTGTCAGGTCCCAACATCATTACATGTTAGTCTTTGTTAAAGAAGCCATGATGTTTTTGATAGAAGGTCATACATTTCCCAATATACTCTTCCTCCTTCCTGTTTTCAAATAGCTAACCCCCAGCACAGTTTACTCGAGTTTCACTTCTGCTGCGGTTCTGAAAAAGCTTTCGACACAGACAGCGGTACGGTCGGCCACCCAATAGCTGACATTTACAACAACCTCTCATCTGACAGTGATTCACTGCACATGCATTAAAAATGTATATCATGCCAGGCACAGCAGTGAAAATGTACAGTGATAACAACAAAGAAATTGACAATGAAATGATAAATATAAAATATCCTGGGAACTGAAGGAAGGCTTGACTGTGTTCCTTTTTCCAGATTTAGCACTGGATGCATTCTTGAAAAACATTTGACTTCTCTTAAATTTGGTTTTCACTTCTTTTGACGTGATATCTGTCTCATGGAATCCAAACCCCGCTCAAAACAGGATGTAAATATTAGTATTTTCTTAATTTTTATTGGTATTCCCATTATTTTTTGTAGCTTTTAAGCCATGATTTTTGCCCGTGCAAACACAGCAGGATGTTCCACCCTTAAGATGAACTATAATCCCCCTCTGAAGCTCTCAGACATTACTGGGGCTTTTCAGCATGTCAGCAATGCTATAGAATCTAAGAAAAATCCACATTTCTCACATGTGTTGCATAAATTGACCCAAGGCACCATCATTTGCATGAAAGAACTTGCATTGCTTTATCTGATATTGCTGAATTAGTGTGTGTGACTGGTAGCACGTTGTTGCTGGTGGCAAATTCTTAAACATTTCCCTCCCCTTGCCAACAGAAGATCAATGTGTGTGTGTGTGTGTGTGTGTGTGTGTGTGTGTGTGTGTGTGTGTGTGTGTGTGTGTGTGTTTTGCTAATAGAGTAAGATGGAATTGCAAATAAAAGTCCTGACCTTGGGCTGTGGAATTTCAGGGTCGGCATTCGAGGAACATGCCCAGCCCTAAGAGCAGGCAAGCCCAAATCCCCCTCTGGGCAACCTCAGCCTTATACAACACGTCTGCAACGAGCACACATATTCACACACGATACAGACAAATTTACACAATAAGCAGACAATCCCCTACCCCCTTCCTTTTGTTGTTGTTGTTTTTCTCTTCTACCCTTGGACAATAGGAAGGCATCACCACTGTAAGAAACCAAAAATGACAGATCTGTTCAGCAGCGGAACAATAAACAGCTTACCTTGGACTTTAATCAGCTAACTGATTCTTGGACACAAGTTTTAGATAAGAAACAGGCATGCATAAGGGAGTAACAAAAAAAATACCCACAACCACACCCTATATGGTAAACATGGTTGTCAATAAAGCCTCTTAGGCTGCTTCCAATGGCAGCGGCTTCTCGGGCTGGCGACGTTGATCCCTGGGGTCCCAGTGGCATCATGGCACATGGTGAGTTGCTGTCAATACAAAGCTTCTTTGAGCTTGAGTATTGTCTCTTCCCTGGCTTGTTCTCTATGATTAGTCAGCAATCTGCTATCGTACAGGGCTCTGGCCTACTTCTGCAGAGGAATTCGACCTGTGACATTAGTCTGCTACAAAGAGGCCAAAGTCTATTGAGCATGGGCCTTAAAAAGTCCAGGTGGAACAATCTGAAGAGTAGGGTGTTATGAACCCCTAAAATAATCAAATTGACACCCATGTTTGTCTCAGTTATTAAATGCCACAGGATAACAAAAAGAAATTACCTGAAATTTAATTTTTCATTCAAATCTATTTTTTTAAACAAAAGGTCTTTGACTAATTTCTTTGTTGTTAGCAACAGGTTTCAATTTTTCAATCCTTTCAAGCAAATCACACATTTTGTGACACATGTGTGCAATAGAGCAGTGGTTCCCAAACTTTGTTACTTCAAGGACCCCTAAACTGACATAAATTAGACCACAACCCTCACTTAATAAGATTTTGTCCCAGGGTCCCATCTGAAATAAATTTTGTTTTTAGATGTTGTATTACAGGAAGTGCATCAAACTCATGACTAAAATATTCATAGATTGTGTCATCATGTTTCTTATGAGAGGAAGTAAAGGGAAAACACATTGTCCTCTATTTTGCGAGAGACCACTTGGAACCCCCTCAAGGACTCCTGAGGTCCCCGGACCTCATTTTGAAAATCACTGTAATAGAGTAAGTCCCATTGTCTACCATTTACACAATAACCACTTGCACATGGCTTGGCATGAAGTTGATCCTCGGAGATGCAGTGATTTTCAATGAAACTTTCAGCATATGCAAGATTTCACATACAAATTGATCCATTGCTTTGTGCAGCCCTGACAGACACACAAGCACCAGGATGAGCATCTACGACACAGACTGCTGCGTGACAAATGCAAATTATAAATTCTAATCTACCATTCCCAAATGTTCTTCAAAATTTCATTTCTCTGTATACACATGGGAGATGAATGATAACACACTGCTGCACAAATAAATTTATGGTATCACTACAAATGTGCAGACTCCTTTTATGTGATCTGCATTGAATATCTATAACAAAATGACTATTATTGTTATTATTTCAGATTATTGGATAGCACGGTAAGCAGAACAAAATGTTGATTTTTAAAGAAACATTTCTAAGAATGATGGTAAGCAACCTTCTCAACATTTTGCCCCGCAATGCTCACATGATGATTAATCGAGGGAAATAAAGGAACGCATGTAAACGTGAAAGGGACCTACTAAAAAACAGACGTAATGGCTTTTATTAAGCCATGACCAAGACTTCTAAACCCGTACCACAACTATAAACCAAAACCTAAACCATACATTTCAAAATATAATTTCCTTAACCTTAACCAAACCTTTGCCTGGCTTTACCATTGGGTAACCATTAACATGATGAACACAAGATGTCAAATCTGGGCTTTTTTCACATAATCTAATTTGTGATTGGGAAATGCACCGTCTGAAACATGTAATTTACATGTCAGACATGGTGCACTTTTTATGAAATTTTATGAGGTCACGACTGTCCGCACACTCAATCACACTCACACACACACACACACACACACACACACACACACACACACACACACACACACACACACACACACACACACACACACACACACACACGCGCGCACACACACATTCCGAGATGAAAAGATGGAGGAGGGGTTAAAGGGAAGGAAAACAGAGAACAGAAATGGGGAAGAAAGAATGATTAATCTTCTTGGTCTTCTCAAGATGTTTGATTCAACCACACACACCATCCCCAACATGACCATTTTTTTGTGAGGTGATTTGATGTCTTATTCTTTCTTATCAATTGCACCTTTGCACCAATTACCAACAAAAAACATCCTTCAGAGAGAAGGGCATAGGGGAGTGAAGTGGGTGTAGCTGGTGGGAGTGGGGGAGTTTCTCTGAGGGAGTGTGGGAGACAACCTCCTAATACCACATTCCAGGCTTTTGTTAACCCTGGGAATTGTTTCCTGTCAACGTCTTAAGCCAATAGTTAATATGTTATCAGGGATGAGAGGAGCTTCAACCCCTAAACCTAAATCCCACCCTGTGATGAGAGAAGAATATATATATGAGGAAATACCTTTTAAGTGAGACGTCTTGTTTAGTGATAAATGCTTGCTGGTTTATGAGCAAAGCGGTAATCATTAAAACAGAATGAGGAGGCTCAATTGGTGGAGTCATGCTCCAAAGCATGCGAAGGAGAAGAGAGATAGTCTTCACGGGACCCTATCACCCTTAAAATAATCATCAGGAGTGATAAGAGGCTGCCAGGTCTTTTCTTGTAGTGACATAAAAGATGTTTACAGATTTCTCTTCAACAATGAAGATTCAGGGTATTATTTCATAGCTATTTGGCCTAATTTATGAGGTGCTCCACACATGAGCTTGTTCAGTTTTATAGCCCTGTGTTCCACAGTGTCTACAAAGATATGTGTGTGCTCTGTAGACGGCCAGCCTGGGGCCAGTAAACCTCTCTCTGTACAGGCAACCGCAACCATTCTCTCTAAATTACATCACCTTTCCAGATCCCACCAGTGAAACCGACACTCAGCTGCTGCTGGTTTTGCCGGTTTACAGCTTTTTTTCGTGCATCTCTCTTTCTTTCAAACTTCTTATG
The DNA here is from genome assembly GCF_040054535.1 of Antennarius striatus. Classification (NCBI taxonomy): domain Eukaryota; kingdom Metazoa; phylum Chordata; class Actinopteri; order Lophiiformes; family Antennariidae; genus Antennarius; species Antennarius striatus. Next base: position 15,161,528 of record NC_090779.1, read on the forward strand.
TTCAGAGTACGATATGTCATTCTATCTGTGACATATGACACGAGCAACGCCCTCAGCACTGTTGGGTGAAGTCAGGGACGTTGATCCTTCTACTACTTTATTGTAATCCCACTTTGAATTTTTCCAGTCCATCTTGTGCCCAACATCTTCTTTTACATCCCTTCTCCCTTCCTCCCTCACTGTCTCTGAGAACAACTGAGAAGGAAGTGACTGTGGGTCAGAGGTATGCATGCAGAGTAAACAGTGGCTAACAGAGGCCTGGACCAGGCTTATCAGATCGCGTCTGTCTGATTGACCCTCCACTCCGTCTTTGTTTAGAAATCGTGACAGGCAGGTCACCACTCCACATCCTCCACCGCCTCTGTTCCATAATTCCCACAATTTGATGTTGTAAAAGTGAAAGGCCATGTTTTACTTCTTTACTTGAAGGGCAAATAAGCAGCCAGAGGTGCTTTTTGGGAAACCAAACCCTGCAATAAAGAGAGCTTGCCACCGGAGATACTGCGGGTCATGATGCTGAGATATGCATCTGTGATATGGTTATTCTAAAGAAACAGTAGGGAAAGGTAAAGGCTTGTTGCAGGCTGTTAATAAACATTTACAGCTCACTTAAACAACAACAGGAATGCAGGACAATGTCTCCATCTGAGGTTTCCCCTCTGTGTGTGGTACTGCCGTGTTCTTCCCAGGTCTGTTTGAGGGCACTGTGACCTGTCAGCTTGTCAGATTAAACCTTCGGTCTCCCAGTCTTCCTTAATGCTGCATGCTTTGTTTTCATTGAGGAGGGGTGCAGAAATGCTTGTGATCTCTTGTCAACCTCCTTCTCATCCATCTCTGCCAGAAGCTGAGGGGGCAGAGGGGGTAAAAAGGGGTTCAGGCAGGGGCAAGGGGCAGGGTCACACAGGGGGAAGAGCAGGGTCGGAGGTTAAGCTAGGTTACCCCCTTGCCTTTGCACTAGAGCGGTTAGGATCTGAAAAGAAACACACAGACACACAGAAATACAGACACACACACACACACCCACACACACACACACACACACACACACACACACACACACACACACACACACACACACACACACACACACACACACACACACACACACACACACACACACACACACACACACACACACACACACACACACACACACACACACACACTTCTCAGCCCACTAGTAATGAAACCCTTCACTGACATTTCGCTCATGTCCACAACACTGCTGTTATTCATGCAGAGTGTGGCCTGTTATTGAGTACAGATGTGGGGCTGTAATGAGTGGTGACTCTGGCATTGACTACCCAGTGATGAACAGAGAGCTGTGCTGTATCCAGACATGGAAGAAGAGACAGATAGATAGAAGTGAAATGGATAAACTGAATGAGATGTTTCTTTTCTTAAGGCCTCAAATAGTTTTGAGTTTGTTTTGTTTTTATTTTGCAGGTGCAGATCTCCATGGAGGTGTAGAGCCACATCTGATATCCTACCTGTCAAGAGGAAGTGCAGGGGTCTAGCATTCCATTATCGGCGACCCATCGCTGTTTCTCTGTCTGTCCCCTTACTTGGTAAAGGAATTTCTGACATGGACAAGCATTATGTTGTCATTAATGGATATTAAAATTAAACAAACAAAAAACTAGCAGTAAACAACATGATTTAAATAGATATATACATACTTTACTGTAACGGTGTGAGGAAATACTTTTTTTTTTTACCTCCATCATTTAAACATGTAAAAATATTTGTTTGATTATCAAACATTGTAAAATTAACTTTGTTCAATTAGAATTCTAGTACCAATTCTGTAAATTTAGTTAATTTGTAATGCATAAAAACATTAACACTTATGAGTAATTTAGAGTCACCAGTTTGCCTACCTGTATATTTTACACCCAGAGCAAACTCAAAAACAGCAAACAAGCCCCAACCAAAAAAGTTCCCAAGCCCCATATGGACTCAAACCCAGCTCCTTCTTGCATGTCAGGAAACAGGGCTAAACAATGTACTGAATTATATCATCACAAAATATGTAAAAGAACTGCATTAGAAATAAGAAAATGAAATATTCAAATCCATACAACACTGTAGCAGGTGTCAGCAGAGTTTCAAAATTATGCTATGCCAGGCAATCACCCCACCTATATATTTGAATAAATTCACTTGAAAACATCAGTATCGCATTTTAACTCCACCCACTACCGCCCAACCAATCACGGCTCATCTGCCAGAGGTAATCACATGAACAATATGGCGTATCGGCCAGCGAAACTTTTTGTTGCGGTGACGCGTTTCCTCCACACGACAACGAAGATATCCGGAACGAAAACAGTGGCCAAACGGAAGTTTCTTGAAAACGCCCGGTCTGTATTGTCATGTGGACGCTGCAACTGAAACGTTTTCTATCCTGGGGGCGTCTCCCTGCGACGAAAACCACTGTGACGTCAGTGTGTGTAACCCGTGTCTACATGTACACACAGAATAGACGGAGTTAAAACTGGCTATTTTCTGAAGTATAACAGCTCATACTCGAAGACGCGTTGATAAACATGCTTGACAGTTGGATATTTGTTTGTCTGTTTTTTTCTTTATGAGTCATAAAGTTTACATAATTATTCATTCATTCATTCGTTCACGTTCCTCGCCTACGACGCAGACGCCAGTTCCGGGTGAGACCGGGACGCGCTGCCTGCTGGTGGGAGAACTCTGATGGGTGCACATGGTTTATAGTACCAATACATTTTCATATGTTTGGTATGAAGTCTGATATTATTGTTTTATCGTGGAATTTCCACAGGTTCCTGCTAGTTAAATTATACCTTGATACTTAAAATGTTTCAGACAAAGTTCCCAGTTTATAATTTCACCATGTTTGACAAGGATTCGGATTAAGATTTGTTGTTGTGTTTTATGATTTGTGAAAATATTTTGTTTTTTATTTTGCAAATGCACTTTCTATCTGCGAGCTCAGCAAAGTTTAGCTCTTGCAGAACTTCCTCAGGAGAAGGAAATGATTGGGTAACAACCAAGTAGGTTTTTGGAAGTACTTTCACTTCCTGAAAATCTGTGAAGTCAGGGCTGCAATCGTGCAAGTAATGAACTAAAGATAGTATTTTGTCATCCAGTGATTCATCATGTGAGTGATTGAGATTTGGCAACGGGGGATCAACATGTAACAATTGTTGAGAAGCAGTCTGGTGCTGCTTTAGAATGAACATGCTACAGAAAGAAGGTTGTGGACTGCTTACGGAAGCTACAGAAGGAAGAAGGTAGCAAAGGCGAAACAAGGGGTTTATGATTACTTGTATGCTAGGCTGGACAGTAAAGAGGGAGAGAATGATCTATACAGGTTGGCAAGACAGAGAGGCACAGATGGGAAGGACGTGCAGCAGGTTAGGGTGATTAAGGATAAGGATGAAAGTGCATTGACAGGTGCCATTAGTGTGATGGGAAGATGGAAAGTGTACTTTGATGAGTTTATGAACAAGGAAAATGAAAGAGAACAAAGACTAGAAGAGGTGACTGTTGTGGACCAGGAAGTAGCAAAGATTAGTCAGGATGAAGTAAGGAGGGCATTGAAGAGGATGAGGAGTGGAAAGGCAGTTGGTCCTGATGATATATATCACCAGGAGGTATGGAAGTGTCTAGGAGAGGTGGCAATAGAGTTTCTGACTGGGTTCTTCAACAGGATCTTGGATAGTGAGAAGATGCATGAGGAATAGAGGAGAAGTGTGCTGGTGCCCCATTTTTAAGAACAACGGAGACTTGCAGAGTTGTGGCAACTACAGAGGAATAAAGCTGATGAGCCATACAATGAAGTTATGGGACGGAGTAGTTGAAGCTATATTAAGGGCAGAAGTAAGCATTTGTGAGCAGCAGTATGGTTTCATGCCAAAAAAGAGGACTACAGATGCAGTATTTGCTTTGAGGATGTTGATAGAGAAGTACAGAGAAGGCCAGAGGGAGCTGCATTGTGTTTTTGTAGATCTGGAGAAAGCTTATGACAGGGTGCCCAGAGAGGAACTGTGGTATTGTATGAGGAAGTCTGGAGTGGCAGAGAAGTATGTTAGAGCGGTGCAGGACATGTATGAGGACTGTAAGACAGTGGTGAGGTGTGCTGTGGGTGTGACAGAGGAGTTCAAGGTGGAGGTAGGACTGCATCAGGGATCAGCTCTGAGCCCCTTCTTGTTCGCTATGGTGATGGACAGGCTGACAGACGAGGTTAAACAGGAATCTCCATGGACTATGATGTTTGCAGATGACATTGTGATCTGTAGTGAGAGCAGGGAACAGGTGGAGGAGAAGCTAGAGAGGTGGAGGTATGTCCTGGAAAAGAGAGGAATGAAGGCTAGCTGCAGTATGACAGAGTATATGTGTGTGAAGGAGAGAGACCCAAGTGGAAGAGTGAGGTTACAGGTAGAAGAGATATAGGAGGTGGAGGATTTTAAATACTCAGGGTCAACAGTCCAGAGCAATGGAGGGTGTGGAAGAAAGGTGAAGAAGTGTGTACAGTCAGGATTGAACGGTTGGAGAAAAGTGTCAGGTGTGATGTGTGATAGAAGAGTTTCAGCTAAAATGAAAGGACAGGTGTACAAAACTGGTGAGACCAGCAAAGTTGTTTGGTCTAGAGACAGGGTCACTGAGGAAAAGACGGGAAACGGAGCTGGAGGTAGTAGAAATGAAGATGCTGAGGTTCTCTTTGGGAGTGACCAGGAAGGATAGGATCAGGAATGAATACATCAGAGGGACAGCACATGTTAGAGGTTTTGGAGATAAAGTCAGAGAGGCCAGACTGAGGTGGTTTGGACATGTCCAGAGGAGAGATCGGGATTATATTGGTGGAAGGATGCTGAGTTTTGAACTGCCAGGCAGGAGGCCTAGAGGAAGACCAAAGAGGAGGTTTATGGATGTAGTGAAAGAGGACATGAAGGTAGTTGGTGTGAGAGAAGAGGGTGCAGAAGACAGGGTTAGATGGAGGCAATTGATTCACTGTGGCAACCCCTGAAGGGAAAAGCCGAAAGGAGAAGAAGAAGATATACAGAACTCCATGGGCTTTGTGGAATAGGTGGGAGAACTGAGACTGGATACAGATGAGATCATAGTATCCTACGATGTTACCTCCCTATTCACATGTGTTTGCACAATGGAAGTGGTGAAGGCAGTAAGGCAACAGCTTTTACAGGACAATACCATCAGTGACAGTGAACATCACCTATTTCCAGAACAGAGGGAGCTTCTATAGACAGAAACACGTATGTGACATGGGCTCACTTGTGTCTCCAGTTGTGGCAAATTTGTACATGGAAGAAGTGAAACACAGAGCCCTGACCTCGTTCAATGGAGTAACACCGAGCCACTGGTTCCAGTACATGGACGACACAAGGGCCAAGATCAAAATCCATGAGGTGCAACCTTTCATCGAACACATCAACTCGGTGGACAGCAATATCAAGTTCACCAGAGAGGATGTAAACAACAACAGTTTGCCCTTTTTCGAGTGTGGGGTCTGCATAGAAGTTGACAGAAGTCTGAGCGTTGGGGTATACAGGAAACCAACACACACAGATCAGTACCTGCTTTTTGACTCTCACCATCCACTGCAGCACAAGCCTGGAGTCATCAGGACCCTGCAAAACTGGGCTGACAAGTTACCAACCAGTACCCAACGACCATTGTTGAGAAGCCAGGTGGGTTTTGACTATGGTTTTTGGACTATAAATAGCGCTGACCACACCTCACAGGGTTAATAAAGTGAGACAAGACCAACCACCACCAGAACTGAAGAAGTCTCTTGGATGAAAGGTGAAACGTCTTCAAGAAACTTTCTTAAAGTCCAGTGGATCAACTTGAACAACTTTAGATAACCATGATCTGGAAAACTGAGAACCTACACAGACATGCACAATCTCATACAAATCTTTGAAGTCATTACGTCATTATTTAGAAAAATAAACATGTTGATGAAAACCAAAGCAAAGGCCAAAAACCTCAGCCCACTGTTAACATTATAGAATAAAAGCATGGGACACACTGGAGTTCAGTGCAAGTACTTTGTTTCAGACCGTCCCTCCCTCATGTCATAACAGGTCAACACACACTGTTGGACCCCGACTCGATCCTTTGTAATTACACACATTTTGATGTCTGAGAATATTTTGAAGTTGACACATGGAGTTACGCTGCTGATTGTGCAGCATTATTTTCCTGCAGGTTCTTGGTCTAATTTGATTTAATTAACTATCATGACATCAGGCTGCAATGGCTGAACATCCAATAACAGACAGTGCGTTTGTCTGAGTCTCTGTCCATGGTCCTGAAACACTCAACTACACCCATTGACCTACAGCAAGTAGAACAGCCTGAGGAAACAATTTATTAATAGACTTCCAGAGGATGAAACCAAGAATGAAACAGGAAGCAGTCTAAAAATAAGATTAATATTTGTTTGAACCCCCAGAAAATGTCTGTTAGTTGTTCAGATGTTACAAAATGGGTTATTTATTTACATCTGAGGCTTGGAAAAATACTTGCTGAGAATTCATTACTATACTAGAGTACAGAGTTTTGTAGAAATATGTATGGATTCTCTTCAGGTCTCTTGAAATTTTAAATTAGTTATCTGTTAGACAATTTCCCACTGTTTTCTGTCCATATCCATTGCCTGAGTCTGAGTATACGATCAACCTGTGCTTTCATCTTCTTTCTCTCTCCTGAGAAGTCAAAAGCAACAGAAAGAACAGTCCACTCATCAACACCCCCCCCCCCCCCAGGAGACATAGGGAGACCTCCCCAGTAAACACCACAACAGGAAATGTCTGAATGCATGAAACATTCTGCTTTGTGAAAATTAAATCATGTGTGGTAAGTAACTTTTGTTGTCAGTTAGTTTGTGTGTGTGTGTGTGTGTGTGTGTGTGTGTGTGTGTGTGTGTGTGTGTGTGTGTGTGTGTGTGTGTGTGTCTCACACATGCATGACCATGAGCTAACAGATTACAGCTTTTGCTACATATGGCTCAACGAGGTAAAACTAAATCTATTAATTACACAAAATTTGAGTGCCATATGTTAACAGGACGCCAGTGACTCGATGCGGATGTGCGTATTTGTCTTACTCACCTCAAGCCTCAGACCATAAAAACCAGACAGATCCCGTTGTGAGCTCCTGACCGGCTACGTTAATGATGTCCACCTCACTCAGACTCACTCTTCATGCACCACACACTTGTACACACATCTTTTATCAGTTTCATAGACTCATTGGTAATTAGAAGAGACTCTATGATATAGTTCACCCGATTTAATGTGCCTGTAGGAAAAACGATAATGGTGATAAAACTGTTATTTTTATGAGGAAACGAATAGGGAAGAAGAGTACAAGAAATATAGGAGGACCGAAGAAAGAAAATGACCTGCTTCATCTGCATCATCTGGAACTTGAACCTTCAAATGGTTTTGGCAAATACATGAAGGCTCATCAACGAAACAATCTGGACTATAATTACCGGTATTTAAAGTTTATTCAATTAAACTTTTCTTTGAAATCATGTGGCTCTAATCCTGTCTTTCTTAATCCTGGTCCAGGAGACCTCCCGTGATTCAAATGATTGCATCATTATGAGGTTTCGACAGAACTTGCAGATGAGCCTACATAGAGTATTTACAATGACTGTGCACTAGCGGTGAATTTGTCACCCATGACTCCTTTCATAATTATATCTGCCTGCCATCTACCTGTATTAATAACTTGGATTGAATTTAAAAGAAAATTTCACCATCTGATTTATCAGAAGAATGGCAAAATCAATTTCACTGGAGGGCGGCACGGTGGCGCAGTGGGTAGTTCTGTCACCTCCCGGCGGTTCTGGGTTCGAGTCCCGCTCTGTATGGAGTTAGCCTGTTCTCCTCGTGTCTGCATGGGTTCTCTCGGGGTTCTCCTGCTTCCTCCCACCACCAAAAGCATGCACTTCAGGTTGATTGGCTGGTCCCAACATTGCCCATAGAAGTGAGTGTGTGTGTGTGTGTGTGTGTGTGTTTGTCCGTCCTTGTGTGCGGCTCCACAGTGCACTGGCATCGTGCCCGGAGTGTCCCCCGCCTCACACCCTGTGCCAGCTGGGATAGGCTCAGGCTCCTGTGACCCGCTGCGGCGGATAAAGCGGCAGAAAATGAATGAATGAATGTAACACTGGACTGTGTATATTTTCACATGTGTAGAAGATCATATACTATTAATTAACATTAGCGCAGAGGGATTTAGCTAGTAATTGTAGTTCTTCTTATCCTTTCGGCTTTTCCCTCCAGGAGTTGCCACAATGAATCAATGGCCTCCATCTAACCCTGTCTTCTGCATCCTCTTCTCTCACACCAACTACCTCCATGTCTTCTTTCATTACATCAGTAAACATCAGTAAAGAGATCCTCAGCATGAACAATATGGCGTAAGGCATAGGGCAACAAGGCTTTTTGTTACGCCTTTCGTCCACACGACAACACAGATATCCGGGATGAAAACGCTGGCCAAAGTGACGCTTTTTGTAAACGCTGGGTCTGCGTTGCCATGTGAACGCTGTAACCAAACTTTTTCTATCCGGGGAACGTCTCCCTGTGACGAAAACTGCTGTGAGATTAGTGTGTGTGAGCTGTGTCTACATGTACATACAGAATGGACGGCGTTTAAACCGGCTATTTTCTGATGTATAACAGCTCCACATCAAAGACCTTGATAAACATGCTTGACAGTTGGATATTTGTTCATCTGTTTTTGTTCTTTATGAGTCATAAAGTTTATACAGTGGACAAAAATGTTTTTTCAAGTAATTTCCCTACGGGAATTATTAATAGAATGATTTGTTTTTTTTAATACACACACACACACACACACACACACGCGCGCGCGCACACACACACACACACACACAGAGAGAGAGAGAGAGAGAGAGAGAGAGAGAGAGAGAGAGAGAGAGAGAGAGGAGAGAGAGAGAGAGAGAGAGAGAGAGAGAGAGAGAGAGAGACATGAAGTGAATGAAATTTGTGAATTGTTCTGGTAATCCATGAAAAACAGTAAAACCTAGCATCTGGGGTTTTTTTTTGATGTTCTAGTCGCTTTGACATAATTTTCTAAGGAGTTGGAGGTATTCACTAAGCACTGAGTCCCTTAAATTAAAGCTCCTCTTGCTCAAATGTACAATCTGTTCTGTACATGTACACAATTACCCATTGTTATGAATACGATGGGCAAGAAGTAGGAAGATACTTTTTCAGTGGCAGCTTTGTTTGTGTTTGGTTTCTCTTGGCTCATGTGTGTGTTCTCTCACGCAGAGGAACATGCACTACACAGACTCACGTGATGCTCTCAGGAAGAAACATTTCCTCTTGTCCTCTTGAACCATTCAGAACCTTCTCTGATTTCAGCTGATTTTCATGGTACCTCAAATAGATTGTTACAGGGATGCAAACCGTTCAACGTTGACCCTGCCAATAAGCTGAAGCCAGTGACTGATTAACCAGATTTGCGATAAGATCCGTTGGTTGAGCTGATAAAGGCTCTTGTGTCAAACACGAGCGGAGATCATTGACACTCGCACACCATTATGAAACACCAGTAGTTCAGCAGCAATCTCTCTTTTCATAGAAGTGGAAGGTTGATTGATTCATTCTGTTCGGTCTCTCTCTTTCTGCATGAGTGTGTGTGTGCTTGAGAGAGAGCGAGTGAGATGTGAATTGACCCTGTTGATTGTCCTCCAAACGCATAACCTTGACCACCATGTAACTTGTACCTGGAATAATAAAAATTTTGTAGATTTAGCAATGTATGTTGTATTCTCTAATAAAAAATAAGTGAGTGGGCCACGTTGTTTGTGTGACATAAGGTATGTTAAAGTATCAGGTCTAAACAATTAATTTAAAATACTGGTAGGATGCAGGTTTAGAACAAAGGTGGTCAAAAGAGAAATGAAATGAATTCATGTTTTATGTGCATGCTGTAGCCAAAAATGTGTTACGACAGCACAGAAAAAAATCTGGGTTGTCTGTACACTCAAGGTCAATCACAAGATGGTCATTGTGTTGTGCTGTGAGTATAGTACTGTATTATCTTTAAATCAGCAAACTTTGCCACATTGATGTTTTCTGCGAGACAGTATCAATGACTTGTTTGCCCTTTGGATGACGTACCATCACTTCAACATTTTCGATGACTGGGGGCAGTTCTTTGGGATGGAGATATGTAGGAATAGGTTTCTGGACATGTGGGTATGTTCAAGGACAGATTAATGGAAACAAGAAGCGAGAGGGTTCCTCTCCTTGTTTCCTTTGAATAACTCGCGCTATTTGTTACTTGTGTATCCAAAAGCTGTTTGAGTCGATCCACTGGACATTAAGGAAGTTCTTGAAGAACTTCCTTAACATCTTAACTTCTTCAAGAACTTCCTTAACGTCCAGTGGATCGACTCAAACAGCTTTTGGATAACCATAACCTGGATGACTGAGAACCTACACAGACATCTTGTTACTTGTGATGCCTTCTCTATTTGCACATTGTGCAGGAGATGATCATCTGTTTTTCAAGTCCACGAAGAAAAGAAAGAATAGAACTTTGAGCTCCAAATGTTGTTACGTACAATAAACATTCATTTATTCATTCATTCTTGAAAATCAGATAATCAGTAATCGTCACATCTTCAGCCGCTTAGCCAAATCCAGGTCACGGGTTTACTCTGGAACACAGAAAGAGAAACCAGAGAGAATTCACACAGACCGAGGAGAACATGCAAAATCTGCACAAAAAGGCACCAGCTAGAGTTAAAACAAGGACCTTCTTGCTGTGAGGCAATAACACTACCCTCTGTGCCACTATGCTGTCCCCATGTGTCCATAAACTATGCTCATGTGTCAGATACTCCATATGAAGGAAGGACTTATCATCCTATGGCTTGATCAGAAATGCTGTTGAAACATAGCCATCAGACTCCATTCAGACACTTTGCTGATCAAAACCAAGGCTATATTATATTACACAACTCAATAAACACAATGTAGCGGGCACACGTGCAGCAGGTTAGGGTGATTAAAGATAGGGATGGACAGGTGCTAGTAGTGTGATGGGAAGATGGAGAGAGTACTTTGATGAGTTTATGAACGAGGAAAATGAGAGAGAACAAAGACTAGAAGAGGTGGCTGTTGTGGAACAGGAAGTAGCAAAGATTAGTCAGGATGAAGTGAGGAGGGCATTGAAAAGGGTGAAGAGTGGAAAGGCAGTCGGTCCTGATGATATACCTGTGGAGGTATGGACGTGTCTAGGAGAGGTGGCAGTAGAGTTTCTGACTGGGTTGTTCAACAGGATAGTGTTGTTAGATAGTGAGAAGATGCCTGAGGAATGGAGGAGAAGTGTGCTGGTGCCTATTTTTAAGAAAAAGACAGATGTGCAGAGATGTGGCAACTACAGAGAAATAAAGCTGATGAGCCAAACAATGAAGTTATGGGAAAGAGTACTTGCAGCTATATTAATGGTAGAGGTGAGCATTTGTGAGCAGCAGTATGGTTTCATGCCAAAAAAGAGTACTACAGATGCAGTATTTGCTTTGAGGATGTTGATAGAGAAGTACAGAGAAGGCCAAACGGAGCTGCATTGTGTTTTTGTAGATCTGGAGAAAGCTTATGACTGGGTGCCCAGAGAGGAACTGTGGTATTGTATGAGGAAGCCTGGAGTGGCAGAGAAGTATGTTAGAGCGGTGCAGGACATGTATGAGGACTGTAAGACAGTGGTGAGGTGTGCTTTAGGTGTGACAGAGGAGTTCAAGGTGGAGGTGGGACTGCATCAGGGATCAGCTCTGAGCCCCTTCTTGTTCGCTATGGTGATGGACAGGCTGACAGACGAGGTTAGACAGGAATCTCCATGGACTATGATGTTTGCAGATGACATTGTGATCTGCAGTGAGAGCAGGGAACAGGTGGAGAAGTTAGAGAGGTGTAGGTTTGTCTTGGAAAGGAGAGGAATGAAGGCTAGCCGCAGTAAGACAGAGTACATGTGTGTGAATGAGAGGGACCCAAGTGGAAGAGTGAGGTTAGAGGGAGAAGAGATCAAGAAGGTGGAGGATTGTAAGTACTTACGGTCAACAGTCCAGAGCAAGGGAGTGTATGGAAAAGAGGTGGAGAAGAATGTACAGGCAGGATGGAATGGTGGGAGAAAAGTGTCAGGTGTGATGTGAGTTTCAGCTAAAATGAAAGGAAAGGTGTACAAAACTGTGGTGAGACCAGCGATGCTGTTTGGTGTAGAGACAGGGCCACTGAGGAACAGAGAGGAGACAGAGCTGGAGGTAGCAGAGATGAAGATGCTGAAGTTCTCTCTGGGAGTGACCAGGAAGGATAGGATCAGGAATGAGTACATCAGAGGGACAGCACATGTTAGAGGTTTTGGAGATAAAGTCAGAGAGGCCAGACTGAGATGGTTTGGACATGTCCAGAGGAGAGATAGGGATTATATTGGTGGAAGGATGCTGAGTTTTGAACTGCCAGGCAGGAGGCCTAGAGGAAGACCAAAGAGGAGGTTTATGGATGTAGTGAAAGAGGACATGAAGGTAGTTGGTGTGAGAGAAGAGGATGCAGAAGACAGGGTTAGATGGAGGCAATTGATTCGCTGTGGCGACCCCTGAAGGGAAAAACCGAAAGGAATAGATGAAGAATTAAACATAATGTGAACTTAATATCTTGATCAGTGGTTCTTAACCTGAGTTCGATCGAACCCTAGGGGTTCGGTGAGTTGGTCTCAGGGGTTCCACAGAGACGGGGGTCAAGACAAAACACCCGACACACCATGTCGGGTGTTTTTGCCGAACATACATGAATCACTGTGTACGTTTGACACATCGAGTCAATTCGTGATGACACATCCCCCTTAGCCATCACTGGCTGCAGGTGATCACGCTACATCGATTAGCCTACCTGTGCTACATGGGATTTTGCGCACTCAGTAGTCGATTTATGCCTGTTATGATGGTACCTCATCTGATTGCTTTCTTAATATTTTAATACATAGTAACTATGCTGAGCAAAAAAAGAAAGTGGTCGGACGAATATGTGCAACGTGAACTTACATGTACTGTATAACGGAACGTGATGGGAGTCAGTGTTCTGCATGATTTGCAATGTCAAGTTGAACAACTCTAGTCTTCGCACTGGCAAAAATAAAGGAACACTTCTTTAAGCTGCATGGAAACCAACAGAAACAGACTTTACTGTGAAAATGACATAAGAGTAGCACTTGCCAAGCTGAAGCCACGCATATCTCAATTGGTCTCTCAATAACAGCAGAAGTCACACGGATTTGCAGGTAGTCATTTCATGTGAGTTCATGCACTGTCTTGGTTTTGTTTTTTGAAAAAGGTGACATTAATACACAATTCATTAAATACACCAGTAAAACATATATTTATGTCTTAAATTTGAAAAATAAAATAAAAGTTTTGTACTAAAGAAGGGTTCAGTGAGTGAGCATATGAAACCGGCAGGGTTCGGCACCTCCAACAAGGTTAAGAACCACTGATCTAGATCCATGGAGAAATAATGCTTCAGCCTCTTGTGTTGAAAAAGAGTATTACAAAACAAATATATTCGACATATTATCTTTGAATATGCAAAAACTTCTTTTCACCTGTTGTCATTCATGCACAAATTTAACTTTGCAAAATGATCTGTGTGAAACTGTTTATATACTTGAAAAAATTTCAAAACTAATGTAGAACTTTACAAAAAAAACATGGAGCATGTCTTGCTCGTGAGACTTGATACATGTTGCACCATTTCATCTACTGCTCAACAGCTTTCTTTGGCTCTGCGCTACAGCATTGAGTAGATTTGGCCCTGCAGCTGGGGCACACATGGACAGGCTTGTAGCCAAGCCTCTGAGGTCGACTCCAGAAGCACGGCTGTTATTCATGGGAAGTGAACATGTGGCAGGATGGTCCAGCATAGTAAACTAAGACACTGAGATGCTGTCTGTGGGACTGATAATTAACAGAGAACCAGCCACAAGAGGGAGAAGCCAAACACCACCCTGAAAACAATTGGTGGAGAGAGTAGAGGATGCGGTCATAAATCCAATGAACCCGCTCTGCCAAAATCGAATCGCACTGCTGAACTTCTGCTGCTGCTCACACACCACTGTCCAGATTTTCCTCCCCATGGCAGTGGACTTTGTGATCTCTGATAACGTTTTTGAAAGTCTCCATTCATAAATTCAATATAGAATTTCATTAATAAAACAAAAAAGGACAACATGCTTCCTTTACAGGTACAGGTAAAGGAAGCATCCTTTACAAGTACAGTTATTTATCTTTTTTTTGTGTCATTTTGTAGTAATTTATTTCTTTTTTAGTAATTTATTTAGTAGTTTATTTTTATCTAATATTTTTTTGAATCAATCTTATCCATAAAAACGTCCCTTAAAAGAAGTTACTTTTGACTAGAATTTATAAACTTACATGCTCTACAAGCATTTTATAGAAACTCAACGGCAATGCAGTGAGTCTAGAGTCCAGATCAGATCATTGTTGTAATAAATAAATTTAAAGGATCTTTTCTGAAGCAACATTGTAACTGCACATATTCTGAGCATTTTTTAAAGATCCTACACATTTCCTGCGCACTAGAAAGTCTGAATGATGCACCTGGATGAAAAAATATTGATCACTTGGAACAAGGTTAAAGGCAGACATGTATGCAGAAACATGTAAAATACCTACACACTCTGACATGTGTGCCAAGGCACACACTCATATGCACACATTTCTACTGCAGTCATTTTCAAAGGAATCATACTTCCAGGGAGAGAGCAAAAAACTTTGTTCAGTGCAGGCTGTCCTTGGGTAGATAACTCTATTTGATTTACTAGATTTTGGACTCTAGGTGAGGAGATGTCCAGGAAGGAAATGTTTTGAAATCACGTGGATCAACAGAAAAAGTTCATTGTAATGTCACATTATCATCACAGTGGTTCAAATTTAAAAAAAGGATATTCATGATTTCCATTTTTCCTTTCTCTTCTGAGATATTAGAACTGTTGATACTTACAGTAAATTTAATAATTTCAAAATTAATTCACAGTTATATGATGGGAAATGTTGAGAAATGTAAAGTTTTAAATCAGTTCAAATTGGCTGGGTCTCGCAGTCAATTTAAAGAAATACAGTTTCTTGCAATAAAAATGTCATCAGATTTCAACATGAGACAGACAGAAAACACAAATGGTCACCAGTGGTTTTGTTGCATTCACAGGCCATCGATGCCCTCATTCTTTTGCAAAGTGTATTACACCAATATTTAAATATGAAGTCATCCTTTGCCCCAGGGAAACCCTGAAGATGTTTGTTCAGTGAAAAAGATCATCTTAGCACGCTGTCTCAGAGGATATGACCTCAGACAGCTCAGATGACATAATTGCTATCACTTGCACGGCACCCAGGCATTTTGTTTTGCTACCATGATGGCAAGAATAATCATCTTTGCCGTCATGAAGCAAAAATATGCCACTAAGGAGTTATGCAAGCAGCTGTGAGTGCTTTTCACTGTGAAATGTGAAATGAGTTTCCTACCATCTAAGCTCATGCTTCAAGACAGCAACCAAAGGATTTCCATGTGCTTCTTCATCATTGGCTTGCCTCTGGGGCTTTTGTCTGGGTCATAGTGACCAAAGCACAATCAGAGGCAATAAAAATAGTAACGATGTAAAGTTATTTGTAATTGCAGCAGTAAAATAACTACCCTGTGATAGAACTGGTTTCTGAGAGAGGAGCATTAGAAATTCATTAAAGGCTTTCCTGTTGACGTGTGTTTCAATACTTTGAAAGATGCCTCTTGGTTTTCAAAGACCACATTGGTGTGCTGCCATCTGCAGTTGTCCACATGGGATGGAGCTATTGAGCTCTCTCTCTCTCTCTCAAATGTAATTTTAAAAATCAAATATCTCTCTCTTTCTCTCTCTCTCTCTCTCTCTCTCTCTCTCTCTCTCTTTCTCTCTCTCTTTCTCTCTCTCTCTCTCTCTCTCTCTCTTTCTCTCTCTCTCTCTCTCTCCTCTCTCTCTCTCTGTCTCTCTCTCTCTCTCTCTCTCTCTCTCTCTCTCTCTCTCTCTCTCTCTCTCTCTCTCTCTCTCTCTCTCTCTCTCTCTCTCTCTCTCTCTCTCTCTCTCTCTCTCTCTCTCTCTCTCTCTCTCTCTCTCTCAGCCACAGAATAACACAGGGGGTGATGGGGCCGGAGAAACAGCAGTCAGGATGGTTAAACAGTCGCCAGTTGCCAACCCGGAGCCACAGAATAGCACGCAGGACACGGATAACAGCACAAAGAATGGACAGAGGGATT
Organism: Antennarius striatus; assembly: GCF_040054535.1. NCBI lineage: Eukaryota > Metazoa > Chordata > Actinopteri > Lophiiformes > Antennariidae > Antennarius > Antennarius striatus. Next base: position 15,177,874 of record NC_090779.1, read on the forward strand.
TGGACAAGGCTGAAGGGGCCAGAGAGACAGCCGACATGGTGGTAGAGTCTCTGCTGGAGAAGGATGAGGAGTAGGATGATATTGTGATAGACAAGGAATTATTAAAGATAGCTCTTATAAAGGAAAAACACTAAAACAAGAATGAATAAAGCAAAGACAATTGCTAAAGAAACACCTGAGACACCTCCTGATACAAGTAGCTCTGAGAATGAAAATGACAATAGCTTGAAAGAGGCCGTAACAGAAAAATATGATTAGCAAAAGATTTTTTTAAAAATCCTGCAAGACACAATAGGTTTGAGGGCAAAAGTAAAAAAAAAAAAGTCTTTACCTCAACATGGTTCTGGATAGCAACAGCTTTTATATGAAACGTAAAACAAGAAGTGGTGAACCAGTTTTTACAAACCAAGAGTTTTGTAGATTGAAAATCGAAAGACATGATTGTAGAAGAGATGATTGAGGAGAAGGGATAACATTTTTTTTCCTAATTTTTTCTGTTTTTTTTTAGTTTGATAAATGTTGAAAGGTTAGAAAACGCAGTTTTACTGAAAATACCCTTTACGTGAATCTCTTTTGGATTTCGTGTCAATGTGATTATTTTGTAATTTGACTTTTATGAATAAACATGATGTTAAAAGCCAAAAAATCTATCTCTTCTCTTCCTTGGGATGGAGCTCTCTCTCTCTCTCTCTCTCTCTCTCTCTCTCTCTCTCTCTCTCTCTCTCTCTCTCTCTCTCTCGCTCTCTCTCTCTCTCTCCCTCTCTCTCCCCCCTTTCTCTCTCTTTCTCATTTTCTGCTGTTTCTTTGCAATACTGTCTTCCCGCCCTCACAATAGCTCTTTTTCAAACAGAAATCACTCAATAGCAGGGCAATGCCCTCTGCCTCTTCATCAAATTCTACTACCAGACCAATGGTGGTATTGCATTTGCACCCTGTGTGATATTTTATTTTTTATATGTAAAATGGATCTTATTGAAATTACATTTCAATAATATATCGTTATATATACACTATATTGCCGAAAGTATTTGCTCACCTGTCTTGACTCACATATGAACGTGAATGATATCCGATTCCTAATCCAAAGAGTTCAATATGACGTCAGTCCACCCTTTGCAACTATAATATTAATTCTTCTGAGAAGGCTGTCCACAATGTTTAGGAGTGAGTTGATGCGAATCTTGGAAAATTCTTCCAGAAGCCCACTTTTGATGTCACACACTGATTTTGGATGAGAATGTCTCCATTTTAATTCATCCCAAAGGTGTTCTATCGCAGTGGTCCCCGACCTTTTTTGTGCCACGGACCGGTTTCATCTAAGACAACATTTTCACGGACCGGTCTGCATTTGCTCAATAATCGTTAATGACGCCAGGACAGCTGTAGACTAATAATAAATCATCCACAGTGGTTTTATGTAAAATGCAGACATCAACAGACAATGAAAAAACTTTTTTTCATGAATTGATAATCAACATCCAGCACATCCCTTCCTTGAGTGGTCACCTTATCGTGGTGGAGCGGTTTGTGTGTCCCAATGATCCTAGGAGCTAAGTTGTCTGGGGCTTTCTGCCTCTGGTAGGGTCATGGCAAACAGGTCCTAGGTGAGGGACCAGACAAAGGACTGCTCAAAGACCCCAAATGACGATTAAAAACATTGGAACACGTTTTCCCTTGCCCGGATGCGGGTCACCGGGGCCCCCCTCTGGAGCCAGGCCTGGAGGTGGGGCTCGAAGGCGAGCGCCTGGTGGCCGGGCCTGCACCCATGGGGCCCGGTCGGGCGCAGCCTGAAAGGACAACGTGGGTCCCTCTTCCCATGGGCTCACCACCTGTGGGAGGGGCCATAGGGGTCAGGTGCATTGTGAGCAGGGCGGTGGCCGAAGGCAGGGACCTTGGCGATCCGATCCCCGGCTACAGAAGCTGGCTCTTGGGACGTGGAATGTCACCTCTCTGGCAGGGAAGGAGCCTGAGCTGATGTGTGAGGTCGAGAAGTTCTGACTAGATATAGTCGGGCTCACCTCCACACACAGCTTGGACTCTGGTACCAGTCCTCTCGAGAGGGGTTGGACTCTCTTCCACTCTGGAGTTGCCCATGGTGAGAGACGCCGTGCAGGTGTGGGTATACTTATAGCCCCCCGGCTTGGCGCCTGTACATTGGGGTTCACCCCGGTGGACGAGAGGGTAGCCTCCCTCCGCCTTCCCCCTTCGGGTGGGGGGATGGGTCCTGACTGTTATTTGTGCGTATGCACCAAACAGCAGTTCAGAGTACCCACCCTTTTTGGAGTCCTTGGAGGGGGTGCTGGAGAGCGCTCCCACTGGAGACTCCATCGTTCTGCTGATGGTGGGGGAAGATGCCGGTCCGACCTGGCAGACCCAAACGTATTGTGAGGATCTACTGGGAACGCCTGGTGGAATCCCCTATCAGAAGGAGTTTCAACTCCCACCTCCGGCAGAACTTCACTCACGTTCCGGGGGAGGCGGGGGACATTGAGTCTGAGTGGACCATGTTCCGTGCCTCCATTGTCGAGGCGGCCGACCGCAGCTGCGGCCGTAAGGTGGTCGGTGCCTGTCATGGCAGCAACCCCAGAACCCGTTGGTGGACATCAGCGGTAAGGGATGACGTCAATCTGAAGAAAGAGTCCTATCAGGCCTTTTTGGCCTGTGGGACTCCTGAAGCAGCTGATAGGTACCGGCTGGCCAAGCGGAATGCAGCTTTGGTGGTTGCTGAGGCAAAAACTCTGGCGTGGGAGTAGTTCGGTGAGGCCTTGGAGGACGACTTACAGATGGCTTCGATGAAATTCTGGTCCACCATCAGGCGTCTCAGGAGGGGGAAGCAGTGCAGCATCCACACTGTATATAGTGGGGATGGGGCACTGCTGACCTCAACTCGAGACGTTGTGACTCGGTGGGGAGAATACTTCGAAGACCTCCTCAATCCCGCAGACACGCCTTCCCATGAGGAAGCAGAGTCTGGGTTCTCTGAGGCGGGCTCTCCTATCTCTGGGGTTGAGGTCACCGAGGTAGTTTAAAAGCTCCTCGGTGGCAGGGCCCCGGGGGTGGATGAGATCCGCCCGGAGTTCCCAAAGGCTCTGGATGTTGTGGGGGCTGTCCTGGTTGACACTCCTCTGCAACGTCGCGTGGACATCGGGGACAGTGCCTCTGGATTGGCAGACTGGGGTGGTGGTCCCCCTTTTTAAGAAGGGGGACAGGAGGGTGTGCTCCAACTACAGGGGGATCACACTCCTCAGCCTCCCTGGCAAGGTCTATTCAGGGGTTCTGGAGAGGAGGGTTCGTCGGGAAGTCGAATCTCGCATTCAGGAGGAGTAGTGTGGTTTTCGTCCTGGCTGTGGAACAGTGGACCAGCTCTACACCCTCCGCAGGGTCCTTGAGGGGGCATGGGAGTTCGCCCAACCAGTCTACACGTGTTTTGTGGACTTGGAGAAGGCGTTTGACCTTGTTCCTTGGGGGGTTCTGTGGAGGGTGCTTCGGAGTATGGGGTAACGAACCCCTTGATAAGGGCTGTTCGGTCCCTGTACGACCAATGTCAGAGTTTGGTCCGCATTGCCGGCAGTAAGTCGGATTCGTTTCCAGTGAGGGTTGGACTCCGCTAAGGCTGCCCTTTGTCACCAATTCTGTTCATAACTTTTATGGACAGAATTTCTAGGCGCAGCCAAGGCGTTGAGGGTGTCCGGTTTGATGGCCTCAGTATTGCGTCTCTGCTTTTTGCAGATGACGTGGTGCTGTTGGCTTCATCAAGCCGTGATCTCCAACTCTCACTGGAGCGGTTCGCAGCTGAGTGTGAAGCGGTTGGGATGAGAATCAGCACCTCCAAATCTGAGACCATGGTCCTCAGTCGGAAAAGGGTGGAGTGCCCTCTCCAGGTTGGGGATGAGATCCTGCCCCAAGTGGAGGAGTTCAAGTATCTCAGGGTCTCGTTCACGAGTGTGGGTACAATGGAACGGGAGATCAACAGGCGGATTGGTGCAGCGTCTGCAGTGATGCGGACTCTGTATCAGTCCGTCGTGGTGAAGAAGGAGCTGAGCTGAAAGGCAAAGCTCTCGATTTACCGGTCGATCTACGTTCCTGCCCTCACCTATGGTCATGAGCTGTGGGTCGTGACCGAAAGAACGAGATCCCGGATACAAGCGGCCAAAATGAGTTTCCTCCGCAGGGTGTCCGGGCTCTCCCTTAGAGATAGGGTGAAAAGTTCGGTCATCCGGGAGGGACTCAGAGTCGAACCGCTGCTCCTCCGCATCGAGAGGAGCCAGATGAGGTGGCTCGGACATCTGGTCAGGATGCCTCCTGGACACCTCCCTGGCGAGGTGTTCCGGGCACGTCCTACCGGGAGGAGGCCCCGGGGACAACCCAGGACATGCTGGAGAGACTATGTCTCCTGGCTGGCCTGGGAACGCCTTGGGATTCTCCCGGAGGAGCTGGACGAAGTGGCTAGGGAGAGGGAAGTCTGGGCTTCCCTGCTTAAGCTGCTGCCCCCGCGACCCGACCCCGGATAAGCGGAAGAGAATGGATGGATGGATAGATGGATAATCAACATCTTTGTAAACAAAATAATTGTAAGAAACAATTATATTAAAAACTCGATTCAAGTGACTGCACTGATGAGGTTTATTTTGAAATACAGTGGTACCTCTACTTATGAAGTTAATTGGTTCCAGAAGAAATTACATAAGTAGAAAATTACGTAAGTAGAGACAAGTTTTCCATGCAAATGCCCTATTCCATTCCAAGTCCACAAAAATTCCGACATAGATGTTTTATAAAGCATAAAAATGGATGGAAATGGAAGCAGTTGCTTTCACTTGAACTAAGGGGCCAAACCCAGCTCCTGAAAAACAACCCCACACCATAAGCCCTCATCCACCAAACTTTACACTTGGCACATTGCAGTCCAACAAGTATCCTTCTTCTGGCAACTACCAAACTCAGACTCATCCCACAGATGGCTCGGATTGTCAAGGCCAAATAAATGATTAATTTGATCCGATAATCAACCTACTTTTTGGCATTTTGTTGACAATCTTCTATCTACCCCCAAAGTTGCTGCTTCATGCTTTGAGCCTATGTGGGCTTTCAGTATACAGTATCTACTGACTTAGCCACTACCTTTCATGACAGGAGGGGGATGTTGCTCGAGTTTGGTGTTATTGAGGGCCAGTTCATTATGATTACTGTACATAAACAAAACTTTACAGCATTATTACCTTTTTATTTTATTTTTCCCTGTGATGCCCTGAAACTCCTTTGCCAGAATCCCAGATGATTTAAAGAGTTTGCCGATGAACAGAACAGCTTTGCTCAAAGTAACTAGTTAACTGCAGTATTGCCATACAGAGATGAAACGCAGACTCCAAGACAAAATGAAGATATTTGATGAGGGAATCCAGAACTGATGTATTTTACACAATTTGCTAAGAGACTACAGCTATCTTGATTAGCCCTGCAGCTAATCTTAGCACAAGCTTAATTACTGACTCAGACCCTTAAGTACCAGGAGCCAAATCTGGCTTGTAAACCACCTCAACACTTTTTTCCCTGTCATTAACCTGGCCTCTGTCAGGCGTTGGTCTTTTGTTGGATGCTGTCTTCATTTTGACTCATGCCATCTGTATGCAAGCTGTTTGATAAACAGCAATTAATGTCTGCAGCAAATCATTCATACATGTTCATAACAAAAATGTTTAAATATATGGGATGTAAGCATATAGCAAATAGGATCTATTGAAAGACTTGGTTTATGGTTAAGTGAGTCAGGCTGACAGCAGCTCCCTTTTAAAAAGTACTATGGTAAGTTAAAGTAAGCCAAATTACTTTCTTACCAAATTCATCATCTCTTGTCTATCCATCCATCCATCCATCCATCCATCCATCCATCCATCCACCCATCCATCCATCCATCCATCCATCTTCAACAGGGCATCCAGCAGGGATGCCCATACTTCCATCTCCCCAGACACCTCTTTCAGCTCTTTCGGAGGGATCCAGAGGCATTCCCTGGCCAGCCGAGAGACATAGTTCCTCCAGTGCATCCAAGGTCTTCACCAAGGTCTGCTTCCAGTAGAAGACATCCGAAACAGATACCCGAGCCACGTCAGCTGGCTCCGTTCGATTTGGAGGAACAGTGGCTCTACTCTAAGCTCCTCCCTGGTGACTGAGCTCCTCACTCTATCTCTATGGGTAATCCCAGCCACTCTACGGAGGAAACTCATTTCAGCCGCTTGTATCCAGGATCTTGTCCTTTTGGTCATGACCCAAACTCATGACCATAGATGAGGGTGGGGACGCAGAATGACCAGTAAATCGAGAGCTTCATCTTATGACTCAACTCTTTCTTTATCATGACAGACCTATACAATGGCTGCATTGCTCCAGAAGCTGCACCAATCTGTCTGTCAATCTCACACTCCACTCCCTCACTCATGAACAAAATACTTAAACTCCTCCACTTGGGACAAAGACTCCACAGGCCCAAAGTGGGAACCCCACCTTTTTCTGGTCAGGAACCATGACCTTGGATTTGGAGGTACTGATCCTTGTCCAACTTGTGTTTCACTCAGTTATAAACCACCTCAGTGCACGCTGAAGGTCCAGGTTTGATGAAGCCAACAGGGCAACATCATCAGCAAAAAGCAGAGATTAAATCCTCTGGCTACACATAGAAATTCTGTACATAAAGATTATGGACAGAACTGTGATAAAGGGAAGCCCTGCCAAAGTCCAACATGCACCTGGAACAGGTCTGACTTACTGCCAGCAATGCAAAACAAGCTCTGGATTTGGTCATACATGGATCAGACAGGTCCAGTGCTCTGTGACTGGGACGAAAACCGCATTGTTCCTCCTGAATCCGAGATTCAACTTTTGGTCAAACCATTCTCTCCAGTACCCTGAACAAGAGGCTGAGGACTGTGATCTCCCTATAGTTAGAGCTAACCCTCTGGTCCCCCCCTTTTTAAAGGGGAGCTACCACCACGGTCTGCCAATCCAGAGGTACTGTCCCCAACTGCCATACGATGTTACAGAGATGCGTCAACCAAGACAATCCCTGCACATTCAGAGATTTGAGGTACTCGGTCTCATCCACCCGCAGTCCCTGCCACCAAGGCAAATATCTCTGTGACTTCAGCTCGAGTGATAGACAAGTTCATCTCTGAAACCTCAGCTTCTGTTTCCACCGTTGGAAGACATGGTAGTGGGATTGAGGAGATCAAAGTATTCTTTCCACCTTCTGACAATATCACTAGTGGTAAGCAGCTCCCCGTCTCCACTGTAAACAGTATAGGTGGTGCACAATGCTCTCTCCTCCTCCGAATGGTTTGCCAGAATTTCTTGCCAGAATTTTGACCACTAGTCTTTCTCCATGGCCTCCCCAAACTCCTCACAGACCCTTGTTTTTGTTTCTGTGACCACTTGGATTGCCATACACCTGGCCTGCCTGCATCTTTGAACTACCTCCAGAGTTCTATGATTCAACAAGATTCGACAAGACTCCTTCAGCTTGACGGCATCCTTGACTCACGGTGTCCACCACCAGGTTCGGGGCTTGCGACTGTGACAGGCACCAGAGACCATGCGACCACAGCTCCAAGCAGCCGCTTCAACAATGGAGGTGGAGAAAATGGAGGGGCAGTAGTGCCATAACGGATGATATCATGGTCCTCAATATACTTCATATAGTTCACAGGACCTGTTTGCCAGTTGGTGCCAGGAGCATAAAGCCCCCGACAACACAGCTTCTGATATCATTTGAGCAGTCAACCTCCCCGAGCATGATAAGATGGCATTTCGATTAAGAAATACAAACATTAACAAAATTCTGGTCACATAAGGATGTCTTTATTAAGCTGAAGATCTTTCTTCTCTTGATGGAAAATACAAATAATAACATAAATACCACAATGCCTGTGGTCACTGTCACTGTCACAGTCACTGTCTGCTGTGCCACAGCAGACAGTGACTGTGCTGGTCTCACCTTGAGCTCTTTCTATCACTAAATCAAGCTGCAGTCAATAAAACCAACAGCTCATTCATTACAGACTACCTGTACTGCAAAAATATCTCTCAAGAATCACCAAAATTCAACCAAAAAACAAATTGCTGAATTTGTTTTCACAAAATGTCACAAACTGTATAAGCATACACTTGAGGTCAAGTGTTAAACAGTGGTAACAAGTAGTGACCTAACATGATGGCATCATCGTAGTTTGACAGGTGCCCCATTTAATGTGGAAATGATTAAACAAGCAAAGACAAAGAGGGATTTCACCCATTACCCATTAAAGTCAGCCACCAAATTACATCGGATTTTATAGGCCATAAATAAAAAAAAGTTGCTGTATTTTAGCCTCATCTGGCCACTGTTGAACCACCCTGTGAGTGTGTGTGCTTGCCAAGCTCAGGGGGAAAGACTCACCATGGGACTCACCAACTCTCTGCTGTAGACACCCGGCACAAAACGCACCAGAAAACAGGCTGCAGAGTTAGCAAAGGCATGGGTATGGGATTAGAAAAACCCGCACTTTTTAAAAATTTTTTTTTAATTTTATATACTGGTTTGATCCCCGAAGGGAAATTAAGAACGTACACTCTAGCTACTGATTACAAACGCATGCATACATATATATATATTTGTGAGTACAGGCCCCTGTATCACACACACACACAAGGGGGCCTGTAGGCATGCAGGGGAGGTAGAGTGGCAGACAGCTCCTTCTTGGTGCGCCTCAAATGAGCAATTTGTAAAGGGGACGGCACCTTACTCAAGGGTGCCTCGGCAGTGCTCCAGAGATGAGCTGACACCTCCCACTGTCAGCACACCTCTGGGTATTTTTGGGGGGGCGGGAGCAGGAATCGAACCGCCGATCTTAAATCATAGGACGCTCTACCGCCCGCTTTACCACTGAGCCACTGCCGCCCCAACCACTGAGCCACTGCATATCATTCACTTTCAACGAATGGAACCAAATTCAAATCAAATTAGCTTCCTTTCTTTGGCAGCCACCCCAGGCAGGGTTAACACAAACGCACACGCACACACACACACACACACACACACACACACACACACACACACACACACACACACACACACACACACACATATATATATTTAAAAAAAAGTCCCATATATATATATATATATATATATATATATATATATATATATATATATATATATATATATATGCGTGAGTTAACTAACTAGAGTGTCCCACTAAACAGTATATAAAATACTAATCAGTCCCACTAATCAGTATATAAAATTTAAAAAAGATTTTTAAGAAAATCATGAATAGAATGTTGAGTGGTGAACACTGCAATTCCTGGAAAGCAGTGGGCAAGCGTTCTACAGTTTATCATCATGCTCAGCTCCCTCTCATCCATCCCCGCAACCATTATAGCAAAGAATCTCTATGCACTTTGCACTTTCACCATTGTACTACCCATTCACTTGGCCATTTGGTTGCAATTTACTACCAAAGAAGTTTACAACACACTGCTCCTTCCTCTCTTTTTTCTTCATCTCCTCTTCCCCAGTATTACTTTCCCATTCTGATTTTTATTATGGCATTTCATTGTGTTTTGTTTGTTTCCCTGTGACTCCTTTCATCTCTCAGTCTGTCTGGACTCATATCATTTTTAAAGTGGACCCAAATGCTTTCCCTGGCACTTGCCAGCATGTGCTTCCAGTAAGTCTGAGACATAAATTGAATATTTGAAAAAAACAACAACTAACAAATACAAGTGTAAATAGCCTCTTGGAAAGTGCCTTACCAAGTTTTGAATATAATTAGGCTGTGATTTCTGTGTGAGAGAAAAAGAGTGGAAGAGTAAGAAAAATGTTAGCAATTGCATTTTGTGTCTCCATTAGTACACAAGTGACTAAATACCCTTAAAACCAATGTGTGAAATGTTCCTCTTGGGCCTGGAAATGACTGATAAAAGGGTCTATTTTGTGTTGGAAGACATTAGCGTGATGACCTCCACCATTTCCACTGCGACCCTGACCACCCAACACCTCCTCACCTCCAGGAAAAGAAACATTTGACCAATGAAAACATCATGGGCTGGAATTTATGTTATGGCTCAGCTTCTCGCTGATTCACTGCCATCTGGCTGCTATTTCAAATTAGCTTCCAGGAACACAAGAGATTGAAAAAAATTGAGAGAAACAATGACATAGTTGGCATCTTGGAAGTTGAGTCAGAGATACCAATATAACTCTGGCATTTGTGAATGTCAAACTATGAGATGCTGGGACAATCCTTCTGTTTTCCCCTCTGTTGTTTGTGTGTGTGTGTGTGTGTGTGTGTGTGTGTGTGTGTGTGTGCGTGCATGCGTGCGTGCGTGCGTGCGTGCGTGCGTGTGTGTGTTTGTTTGACCATACAGTTGCACTACGACAGTGTTGCAAGTGAGTTGGCATATTAACCATGTTTATGTGTGGGTATTGTAGTCTGGGCTGAGTGGTCACTGTATTCCAGACATGTGGTATATTCAGTACTCAGTGATTCACTCCTACCAGCATCTCTGTGCGTCGGCAATCCCTGAGAGGTCTGATTAACACCACAATAATGACCCACCCAGAACTGACCAGATCTGACCAGATCTGACTGGACCTGACCAGACTCCAGAAATAAACAACAGGATAGAGCTAAGACAGGGAACACTATCATCCCTTCTACAATTAGAACAAATTCTAAGATGTTTCACTGGTGTGATTGTGAAAGAAGCGTAGTCTGGCCTTACCAGAGTACCAAGAACTTTTTTTCTTTTTACATTTTTAGATGATATTCAGTAGACCTTGTTGTGGATAGCTAGGAAGTCAATAGTCATTACACTCAGGATAGTACATAGCTTTTAAATATACACTGTAAAAATTCTTTGCCACAGAAAAATAAAGCCTTTTTGAAGTCCTGAAACCTAATATCTGTAAATATTTCAGGTTTCTGTAATTTTCAGAAACATCCACTTCAGACATAGATTGTCTAGGTATGCCAAAGGAGTGAGAGACTTACTGTCAAGTGTTTTATTCATTCATTATGTGTGAGATTCTGTTCAGTTACACTGTCAAAGTCTGCACAGAAAGATGAAAATGTGTCCTTATCACTGTGTCAAGACAACAAAGACATGCCAAAGACAAATAGTTATCAGAAAGAGAAAGTACCATAGCTTGTGTCACACCATACCGTACTGTACCACACCGTACCGTACCGTACCATACCATACCATACCATACCATACCATACCATACCATACCATACCATACCATACCATACCATACCATACCATACCATATCATACCATACCATACCATACCATACCATACCATACCATACCATACCATACCCTACCCTACCCTACCATACCATACCATTTCATACCATACCATACCATACAATACCCATTAGCTTGGCCAAAAACAAACAACAAAAAAGATCCAGGCTGTTATAAGAGACTGGTTTTCTATACTGTCACCTGTTTTTTCACATTTTATTATATTTTGGAAGGAAGCATCACAGTCTGTCAAAGTTTATTTAAGTTAGTTTGATCACTACTTTGGTTCCCTGCAAATACGAGCACAAATTGTCCTTCATCTGTTTTACATTAAAAACCTTCCGGTGGTTGAGACAAACAATTCTTCCTGGAGAGTATTTAATGTGAAATATCTTCACTGTATTTAAGTGTATAATAAATTAATTTAATGATGAAAGTAATTCAGACAGACAGAGAATATGCTAATGCATCGATGGATTTAATTTTACAGTAAGATTTTCATTGTCAGCCTCTGTAGTTCACGCAATGATTATCATGGTGCAAATATTTTATTTTTAGTAGTTAAAACCTGTTGTGCAGAACTTCATGGGAGTAAGTGACCCGAATACATCAAATATGCTTTGATTCCGGATGTGTCAACATACCATCACATCCTGAGATCAGCTGTCCATGATTTGGTACCTATTTGGCATTTTCCGTTAGGGACCACTCTCTCTGGGAAAACCTCGCCATGGGGTTTCAGAGTGGCACACTTCTTCACCACTTATAAATCCCTGAATTTTGTCTTTCATATTGAGTTCCTTTTTATTTGATGTTATACAACCCTGAGAGGTAATGTTGTTGATGGTCTCAGCCAGTCAGGTTGTGTGTGTGTGTGTGTGTGTGTGTGTGTGTGTGTGTGTGTGTGTGTGTGTGTGTGTGTGTGTGTGTGTGTGTGTGTGTGTGTGTGTGTGTGTGTGTGTGTGTGTGTGTGTGTGTGTGTGTGTGTGTGTGTGTGTGTGTGTGTGTGTGTGTGTGTGTTTGTGTGTCCGTGTGTTTGTTTGACACATCAAGTTTGATCCATCAGTTTTTGGCTACTTATTATAATATAATAATATAATCTTGACTTGCAGTGTAAGAGATAGTATTTTAATTTATTTATATTTTTATTTGTGATTAGTCAGCTTCATGCTGATGACAACAATATAATTTTGTGGAAAAAAATTGTATTTTCCATATTACTAAGGGTTAATGTAATTGGCATTACCAACCCAAAGAGGCTTCACTTTTCCCACTACACTATTTTTAGAAGTCAGGTGAAGAAACTGATTACAATAAATGTCTGCTGCCATGATTAAGCGCTATATAAATAAAACTTGATTGATTGATTGAATACATCACTGCTTTGAAGCGGGATATAATAACATTCAGGGGCCCATTTTCACGACAAAAAAAAAAACTTCTGAAAAAAGTCAACTGGCAAAGCCACCAAGAACAACGACGCAACCCAGCTTTGTTTGTTCATTTCTGTGCAATTTACTTGCATATGCTCATCATGAGCAGAACAATGACAAAGCAGATTGTACACTTTTGTTTGTAATGGAGATATTGCTGTCTATTACAGGTAGATTTTTGATGTTCATTTTGAAGTTACACCATTACAGTATTAATATGCATGCTACACTATGTTCGGATCTTGTTGCAACATGAATGCAGAACTTAAAGAACATTGTTTCAGTTTTTAGTAAGGATGCAACAGGCCCTAAGACAGAGCTTGTCATTGAAGTAGGAAATATATTGAGCTCAAAACATTTATTCATAGGAAGCAGATTTGGGATTAGTTTGGGGAGAACAAGGTGCAAATGAATGAAAACAAATTATTTAGCAAAACCTCTGTCGGTCCTCATCTTCAGAACGGAGGTTGTAAGATGACTAAAACATTACTGTGACGCTCACTTAGATGTTCCCTCAGTTGGCTGTTTGAATGAAAGACAGTGAAGATCAGTCCAAAGCACATGGAGATTTAATGAAGAGACTATGAAAAAAGGCAGTGGGATTTATCCCACTTGTGACTTTTTCAGGACTGGGAACAATGCTGTCTTTGTAGTCTGGTTTTATCTCTCTCCCTGGCTATAGCCAAGAATAGTAACTGTTTTGTGACATTCACCATATAAATCAGTTTTGTGTTTTAATTTGGCAATGTTGCTGGGCAAAAGATAGACAAGAGTTGGATGAGAAGGCATAGGGAAGACAGAGCTGGGGTGGGGGAGGTCATGAAGACAGTTGGAAGTCTTTGATAGAATAACCTGATAGGAGACAAAAGAGAACAGAAAGGCAAATGGGCTGAGAGAAGGAAGTCTGGATATTAAACACTGTACAGTGTGTGCTTTCAAGAACAACTCATCCCTGCAAACACTTAAGCTCCTTTTGAATAACTTACCATAAATAGGGATTTGTAATCGACTTATTCATTGAAGGGGAGTTTCATTACACTGGTCTGCAAATGAGACAGAATGAAGTGTTCCTCCAGATTATAATTCCTCAATTGGGTCTTTGAGGATTAGGTGGTGTACAATAGAGAGTAATACAGGGTGGGTGCTGCACAGATAACCATTCATGAGAATCAACAGCAAGAACATCAACAACATGCTTTACTTCCCAGGTATTTCTAGAAAGTCTCACTGAACCGAAACTGAATATTACTGTCTGAATATTTGAGCAGAGATATTTAACTAGGCTAAGAAGATTACTATTCTAAATGATGTTAAGTGGCTCAGTCAACATTAAAACATTTTTTTCTTCTCAGGCAAACTGTACTGACTCAGATAATAGCTGATGATTAACATCCAAAAGCTGAACAAAACACATTTATCAAGATTCATTCACAGAAATGCAGACCATAACTTGTGCGCATGCCTGTCTTTATGTGCATGTCTGTGTGTATGCACACCAACTTGTGCACAAACGGGCCTCCTTGATGCCTCAATAACCCCTCATTAAGGCTAGAAAGAACTGGAAAAGTGAGGAGACAGGCCATTCTTCGTCAGACTGCGGAGAGAGTTAAGCGATGCAACTGAGTGTGTGTGCTCAGTGGATTAGTCTCAACTGCATTGATGAGATTTATCATAAAGGCGTAATGTTATAACCATATCAACACATGGCTCCTCAGCCATGATTAAGGGAGATTTGGTGTGCCGACTTCTTTGAAGTCACAGACAAGGTACACAAACACAGAAACATTATCCTGATGCAAGTGAGCCTGAACTATGCAGATTCACAAGCAGTCGAATAAAAGGTATGAATAATAAATGGAGCGGTACATGCATGGACGGCCATGTGAACCAAGAAGGTACATTCCTATGCACCTTGTTTTCTTCATGTGAATTTATGATGTCAGAAGAATGTGATGCAGATATATTTGCAGCTGCATCATAACAAATGGCTGCCCTAACTGTGGACATTTGCACTTGATGCAGAGCACCTAGCTAACAAGGGAGGCTGTGTGTGTGTGTGTGTGTGTGTGTGTGTGTGTGTGCGTGTGTGCGTGTGTGCGTGCGTGCGTGCGTGCGTGTGTGTGTGTGTGTGTGTGTGTCTCTGTGTGTGTTTTGTTTTACACAGAGGTAAATCTACAACAATGTTTGTTACAAAAATATATCTGTGGCAAACATGCAACACCTTTGGCACAGTATGACAAGATTTTTAAATTTGACATAAATTGCTATGAAAGCAAAGGAATGCAATGCAAGAGTTACTTCCTACAAATACACATAATTTTTTTATATAAATTTGACCAGGTTTGACAGAGATCTTTTTGTTGGAGGATGAGAATAACTGCATGAATTTTAGGCAGATAGGGCCTTTCCAAGAGTGTGGTTTAATTAGAAATTTTCTCTGATTATCAAAAGCACGTCAGGACGAGACACACAATGAAATTCCTCCCCACAACTGTCAAGACAAAGAGATAGGATGAATATATGTACAGTAGTCACTATGCAAGTACCGTTGATTAGCTATAGGGAATAAATGATTACCACAACAGAATTCAACCATAATACTTTGTTCATCGACAGGAAGTATCTTAAAGTACGGTTCAATACATCAATTACTTTTAATTGATGTAGTATGGCGATGTCTTCTTATGCTCATGTCTCTTTCATTACTTCCAGTATGAGTAAGCCTGTTATTATCAAGATGCAGTAAAACTAGTAAAACTACTTTTAAAACACCCATCACCAATATATAGTGAAATCCTTCAGTTGTTTCTGATTTCAATCAGATGAAAGAAATATCTGTGCAAGCTCTATTGAACACGCTGTGTAAAAAGATCTATAGATCTTTTTTCCCCCCTGATAATTCTTTTCAGCAAGAAAAAGAGTATACTCTTTTTTTAATCAAGGATGACAACATTATAAGATGTATGTCACTGAATGACAAATGTGCTTTCACAGCAAAAAAAAATATGGACGCTTAACAAGTTAGTTGCCATATATTATATGTAGCACATTTGCCAGAGAAAAAAACTGCCTCTGGGCTGAAATAAATCCAGCTGTGAAATCTGTCGCTTGTTTTCTTGATACCATATCTACTGTGTCTTGTTTGAGACATACTGTATATTCTGGAAGAATTCCTAAATTTTCTCAAAACACTTTTAAAATAGAGGAAAATTGGAAATAATTATTTCTACTTCCTGTTTAAATCTTTGCCAAGCTTATGAGAAACAATGATTCTGAGATTTCGAATGCTAAGATAAGTATTTTCTGCAGTTTCTTTCTGTGTAAGATTTTGTGTGCAATTTACCTATATTTCAGTGTCACCTCACCATCAGCAAGAAGAGAAAACACTGAAGACTCTTTATACATTTGAAAGGGTAAAACAATGTAACCTTGTGCACTACTACTTGGAAGAATCCTGAGGCCTCCTGGAAAGTTTTAGTACTCAGAGAAAATGCAATTTATACCAGGGAGAACTTGAGGTATATTACACCAAAGTCTGACATAGGCTCCCAACATTCTAGCGACGGGGATGAAAAGCTATCAGACCAGAGAGCTATTTGAAATAGGAAAATCTGTGGCTATATGGTTGAATTATATACTACCCAGATCACATTTCAAATGACTCCAGTGCTTGAGTGCAATTCAGCATTTGGATTGTGTAATTGTTTGGGGCTGTCTGGCCTCTCAGTCATGTGGCAGTGCTCCTGGGGACACAGGCCAAACTCATAGCATATGTTGGAAGAGTATGACAGGAGTTCGGCGAGTACGTGTTTTTGAAGTGTACTCACACAGACAGACACACTGTGAAATGGCCTTTGTTTGAATGATACATTTTTGGCAAGAAAACACACATTCATGAATGATGAATGCATGTGCGTTAGTGCAAACATTCTTTTAACACACTCTCTCTTTGTCTGTGTGTTTTATGTGTGCAAAAGCATGAACCATATTCTGTAAACAAATACATAAACTAGGGATAATTTGTCTTGACTTTTGATCAGGATGCTGGTCTACCTGCATCATTTGTGCAAGCAGGGCTTTGGATTTCTGTGTCTGTGTGTGTGTCTGTGTATGTGTCTGTGTGTGGGTTTCCATCCAGCATTTCTTCAGGGTTCTGCCAAACACACAACCATGTAAGGTAATTCACCAATCCCTTACGTATGTTTGTGGACATTAATATCTCAGACATCTGTGCACGTCTGTGGTTCTGAGTTGGCAACCTCTCCAAAGTTTGCTGTGGACTCTGCACCACAATCTAAAACATATTTTGCCAACCTTATCTTAAGAGAGGCTTTTACCCGCCATGCCGACTGCTGGTCTGGTATTTGTCTGTTTTTCTATTACTCATTCTGTCTTTTCATCTGTCCTTTCCATCCTATTCTTTTCCCTCCATTACCGGTCTCAAGGATTTCCTCTATTATTTATCTCCCTCCTTCTCTCTCTCTCTCTCTCTCTCTCTCTCTCTCTCTCTCTCTCTCTCTCTCTCTCTCTCTCTCTCTCTCTCTCTCTCTGTCTCTCTCTCTCTCTCTCTTCTCTCTCTCTCTCTCTCTCTCTCTCTCTCTCGCTCTCTCTCTCTCTCCCTCTCTCTCTCTCTCTCTCTCTCTCTCCATTTCTTCTGTTTGCACCCTGTTGTGACTAGAAATATGCTAGTTTTGGGAGAGAGGATGGAGCTCCCCAGACCCTGGGGAGGTATTGGAGCTGCAGGAACACTGGTCTCCTCCTTTCCATGTGTCTGCATTGTGAGTGTGGGCTAATTGTTAGAGTAAGGCCTCAAAGAGAGGGGACAAAAGGTCACAGTGGGTCACTTTGGCATCCTAACATGAAAAGAGCTCCCAGTTTCACTGAGGATTAACCAAAAATTCCATTGACGGCAACACTATAGGAGCTGCCAGCACCTTATACATGTGAATGCTCCATCCATATGAAAGTACCCTCTCCTCAGCTCTCTTCTCTTCTCTTCTCTTCTCTTCTCTTCTCTTCTCTTCTCTTCTCTTCTCTTCTCTTCTCTTCTCTTCTCTTCTCTTCTCTTCTCTTCTCTTCTCCTCTCTTCTCTTCTCTTCTCTCCTCTCTTCCATAACACACATGTATTTGCATAGACAAACAGAAAATACATGTAACATCCAGTAAAAAAACACGGTGAAATACTGCCCCTTGACCCTCTGTGTGTATGTGTGTGTGTGTGTGTGTGTGTGTGTGTGTGTGTGTGTGTGTGTGTGTGTGTGTGTGTGTGTGTGTGTGTGTGTGTGTGTGTGTGTGTGTGTGTGTGTCTGTGTCTGTGTGTGTCTGTGTGTGTGTGTTTATTTGTGAGCATGTAAGGGAATTAAGGTGTCTGTGTGGCCCAGGACAGATTATGGGCCCCACAGCAGAGCTCATTTAGAGGTTAATGTGTCAGTAAATGAACTCAATGTGAATAGCTCAATGGTTCTTTGGGGTCAGCTCTCCAAGACACTAACACATACTCACCAAACTATAGTATAGTTCAGCATTACACTTCTGTGCGCTCATTCATGGTGGAAGACATGCTGGACTCAAAATTTAGTCTTTTGTCTTACACCAAATCATTGGAACAAAGCTGAAGAATGGAGATAATGAGATGAGTAAATGAAAGGATGAAAGGTCTGCTGAACCATAGCTGTGCCCTCTCCATAAATACACAGGCCAAGATAGGGCTCACGGGCATTGCCTTTGTGACCTTAAGGCTATGGCAACATCTACACTCATCCTCACTGTTCTTCACATAGTGCAGAGGCCAGCAGCAGGGTGCTGCTTGACTGGCTTGTCATCCACTACTTGTCATGGGCAGTGCTTAATAGCCACATTCCTGCCTGGCAGTAAAGCTTTATGTGCCCATTGATCCAGTGGGTCATTATGACAGGGGCAGAGTCCTTATTATCCACGTCATAACGCAGTAGAATGAACTTCAAACACGTTCCTCTGACTCGATGGGTCGATCATGCAGAGCCGAGTCCCATTCAGGTCCATTTCTTGAGCTCTATTGTTTATGACATGTTTTTGGTGTAAAGAATAAGTTCTAGCACTTGACAGACACTGACTAATGATAAATCCTCTCATCAAAGACTCAAGTGACTGCACAGTCATCTCGACTTTTGCTCTGGTGAGATGTTGTGATGGTCTTGTAAACATTTCTTAAAATGAAGTTTTTAAATTTAACAGTATCATATCATGAGTCATGAGTGCTATTTTATTCTGAAAAGTGTTATTTAAAGTAGTTAAGAAACATAATGAGTCCTTTATCTGAAGATAAACAAGCAATTCATGCCCAATTACATCTTCAAATAACTTTAACATTTTAATAGATTATGTGAGAGTGAAGAGGAACCCCTCAAGCATTTAGATATGGTGAACTCTAAACCGTTACCATGCAGATGATCCGTTTGACTAACCTAGTAACAGTAGTGGATTGCTTTCCAATAAATTTTCAAGCAAATCATAAAAATATTGGGACTTTGTTCTTAAGCCTGTTGATCTAGAGCAGGGGTCTCCAAACTGTTTCCTGTAAGGGCCACATAACGTTTTCCTTCTCTGATGAGGGGCTGGGGTCAGTTAGTATGTCACAGAAAAAATGTGACGGTCGCAAGGATGCCTAAATGTACACATTTATAGTCCTCCACAAAGCCACACATAACCAAATATTAAAAACCCTTTCCGGGATCTTAACAGAAAAAAAGGCATGAAATAGATAATAACTATTAATGAAGTAAATATCACTATTTATGAAATAAATACGAACCAGGGTGTACTGGCACTGTTCAGAGGGTCGTATCCGACCCACAGGCCGTAGTTTGAGGACCACTGAGATACACAAGCAATAAACATTGCATTGTTCAGAACATATCTAAGATTTTGAACAGGGATGCATAGTTTATAACTGAATGTTAAAATCAGTGACGATAATGTGGCTCAGACCACTGACTAGAGCCATTTATTTTTGATGTTTTGTTTTTGCAGACTCCACCTTGACCAAATCTTAACAAAAGAGTTGACTTAGTGAGAGAGATTAAAGAATAAGCGTGTAGGAAGAGCCCAAAATAAAAGAATAAAAGAAGGAATGGTAGCGACAGATACTGACACACACACACACACACACACACACACACACACACACACACACACACACACACACACACACACACACACACACACACACACACACACACACACACACACACACACACACACACACCAATCCCAATCCTCAGAAGGACAAGCAGCTTTTGTTTTGTGTCATGCGAGGCTCGTAGAGCTGAGAGACGCTTTATTGGAAAAAGGGCTGTGGTGTTTTCATCTCCAAAATCACAAGGGCTCATTAGAGAAGACATTTTAGAGCTGGAAATGACCACATGACACATTATACTTCAAACAGATGACCTATTTACGGGATGACTTGTAAGCATATCTATAAAACACATTAGAGTGACCGAGGAGCAATTCATACAATTGGGGGAAAATGTGAACTAATCATCTTCTGTGGTTGCAAAAGGAAGGGAGGAGGTGATGCTTTAGCTGGCAAAGAGAGAATAATAGAGCACCACTCACACACACCTATCACCCGTCAAACTCTCATTCACACCCACTCAGACAAACACACACTACTCACAGTTTATCCTCTGTGCACTAAATGCATAAATTATCCATATATTTTATGTGTTTCTAGGAAGGAAACAAAATCATAAATCAGCCAACTCAATGAGGTCATTTTTAGTATTTGCTACCCCAATAGGAAGCACTATGTATACAATCACTTATCAAACACTTACAAAACCACCAACATACCCTGCGTTGCTCCAGTTGGTTCCGACTGAATGTATTCCTCACTATAAACATGTCTACAAGGGATCGTTTTCAGCTGTGGTTTAACACAACTTTAGCAAATGATTATGTGTGTATGAAAACAAGACGTACGATTCACTCCACATAAAGTTTGTCACAATAAAGAAGACCATTGTTGGGTGGTGTCAACATCTATTAATGTGTGTTTAATTCGATTAAAACAAAGGAAAAAGCTTTATCGGGCTATGCATTCACGGAAAGTATCTGAAAGCAGTATGATTTCATTGTGATCCGTGTCTATGTGGAAACAAACATCATCAGACTCCATAAAAGCTGTGCTCCTGGGTGAAATCCATGAGATACAGTATATTTGCACCAGTGGCGCTCAGTAGTGTATAAATGAACAGCAGGATATTGCGAACAAAGGGTGCAGAATCACTTTGCCATTTCTAAGACAAACAAAATTTTATGTGTCATCTTAAATCAGCAGAATATTTGCATGCCCTCTGCTCTTATGTTCCCACAGCACAGAAGAAAGTACTATATGTTCCTATCTTTCCATGTATCAGCAGTGAAACTCCATCCCTTCCTCATGTCTGGTTCCCACCTATCAAACTCTGTCCAGTTGTGTTTGCAAGGGGTGGTTATATTCACTGTTATTTCAAGATTTCACATAACCTCTCCAAGCCTTTGAAGCAGAGAAGAGCTGACTGAAGCTGAGTGATCCCTGCTGTAAGCCTCAGTCTGGGCAAGACCTGATTCAGTCTCACCAAAAGGACTCTTACCTTGTTCTTATACCCATCCACATTCTTCCTGCTTCTTCATGCAACTGGAACAAATTTATGTCAGCTCAACAGATTTTCAGGGTACTTTTGAGGTGCACACAGTCTGCTTCCCTGCTCAAGTTGACCTGAAGGTATTTGTCCTGGTTCAGCCTTCTGAAAATAAACAAGAGGACAGAGTTGCTTAGTCTTGAGAAGCAATGAGGTTTCAGGGGCAGAGGAAAACTACAATTACCCAAGGCAATATGGACATTAAGTGCTGAATGAGAGCTGTCCAGGGTAGGGCGCTCAGAGTAAATAAGCAATCCAGGGATACTATCTACTGTGGCATGGACATTGATGAAAGGGAGAAATGGATAAAACAAAAATAAACTTGATCTGACTTAGCACTGACCTTCTTTGTCAAAGTGCTACCGCTGGGTTGGAGGTGTTGGGTTTCTGTGGGCTAAGCTCTCTTGCTCTTGCTCTCTATACTCTCTTCATGCAATAATTAAGGCCTTATACTTTCATAGAAAACCGAAAAGGTGCAAATGATGTCTTTTCTAGTCAACAATGACCCAAGGTAACCAAAAACAATGGTCAGTTTGTAAGGCAGCACAGCTGTGAGAGAATAGTAAGTTCATCGATGTGCAATAGAATTGCAAAATGCTGTATTTACTCTTCTTCCTCCCACTCATCTTGGCTGTTAAATTCCCAAACGTGTTCTTTTTTCTACCCTGTTGTTGCCAAATCCTCTTTCGAGGATTTGGCAACAGCAATGTAAGCCAATGAGCTTTCTGGTCCAACCTTGAGTCACATAATGACCTTCAACCGATGAGTTTCCAGTGGTTTGAATTCTTCAGCTGGATGTAGTCCTTTTCTAAATATTTCTTCTCTTTAGTTCCCTTGTTCTTAAGTTATTTACTTTTACCCTCGGTGTGTTTAACCAGTATCAGAGCTCAGTAGAACACTTCCCTTTAACATACCCATACTTCAGAATGAACGATAGTTATTCCCCGTGACAGATTTTGTTAATTTATGAAAGAGCAACGTATGAAAAACTACCTTTAGGCAATAGGAAACAATTACCTCTAATCCAAGGCAGTGTTTTTGTTGGTTCCAATTATCGTCACAGTTACTGAGCTCTCAAACCTTCCTCTCTGCAAGGGACAAATTTGTTTTTTCACCTCTTTATTTTCTTTGATGTTGTAAACACTGTAACTTTTAATTTCTGTTCACCCCCACAATATGCCCGCCAGATAGACAATGACAGTTTTATGATTTTGGGTTACCTTACAATAACTAGTCAAATTATTTCAATCACTGTACAACTATCGTCACTCTATCTCCTGTTGGTGTTAGAGAAACAGTGAACAATTGTTGATACCCCCCATTTCCTGGAACTGGAGGATATCAGTGCAGGCCAATTTCCCCTGCACAGACAAGCACAGCAAAAAAGTCTTGGTTTTACCGCTGTTATAATGTTGTGGCTCACTGGGTCACTACAAGTTCCTAATGACCCAACAAATACACCTTCTATTGCTGTGCACATCAGCTGCCTGTTTTTGCTGTTCATTCAATTCTTCTCATTCGTGCCATTGCATGTGCCCGTGTTGATAGGGGTCTTTATTACCAACAATTGGTTGTCGAGCTGGCCCTATTTGCATGAGACTGTATTAGGGTAGTGTGCGTGTGTGTGTGTGTGTGTGTGTGTGTGTGTGTGTGTGTGTGTGTGTGTGTGTGTGTGTGTGTGTGTGTGTGTGTGTGTGTGTGTGTGTGTGTGTGTGTGAATGTAATTGTGATACCAGTCAAGCATGAGAAGTCTTTTGTCAAAAGATAAGTGAGTCAAACATAGTGACCTCAATAAATTAAAGTGCATATGACCTTCAATATCCCAAACGCAGTGTGCGACTATGTCCTACAAATACAAAGACTGTATGACACATTAAAACTTTGACAGAGGGTAACATTATTAAATAACTATAATTAATAACTACCGTACAATAATAAAGCAGGATCAGCTACCATTCACATTAACTGAAGAGCTGTCCAGATGCGAAATAGCAGCAGTTACTTTAGGAATACAGCCAAGTCCATGCCTACTCAATTCCCAAAGGTACAGTAAGTCTGTTGACTGTCAATTCCCCGTGATTGTTTACGTTGTCATAAATGCATCCACAAGAGGGCAGTGAAGAATCAAACGTTTCAAGAACAATAAATATTACAATAGGAGGAGGTGGTGGTGATAATGTATCTGGTATTGTAAATACAAAAGAAGTTAAGAAAAAAAAGATTTTGGTATTTGAGACCATTGAGTACGTTGAGACATGAAGAGGGTGAATTTATTCATTTTTTTTTCTTTGTGGCGAATTTGCCGTTTTACTTGAACTGTAGCTACACTGTCTGTGTGTTCCTGTCTTTGATGCAGGGTATAGAATGTCATGAATGGTCCATTAAAACAACATAAATCAGGTCTGGAACAGACATACCTGAAATAAATCACACACAACTATGGCAATAACATGAATAAAAAACTAAATTCAGATTTTTAAAAAAAATAATGGTCATCGATATAAGAAAGCTTTATGTTAAAGCTTCTTTCACCATTGCTGCTGTTACTAAAAATTATACAATCAGAAAATTATTTCCAGAAGATGATGCAGAACTATACAGTATTTAGCCATGCATAAAACATTTGAAAACCACATACACAGATAATCACTTATACCTCCTCCATCTCCACCTCACAGTGACATAATGCATCTAAATGCAATATAAACAGAGTTGCCTGAATCCAAGCGACTACATGACTTTATACCAGTGATGCTCACAAAATATCATTAATCCAAGTAAAGTCTCCATTGGTATTGGTCACTAACTGGTCACTAACTTTTTAAAAGATTTTTTAGGTTCTTCAGGGTTGGATTAAATATACAGTGTTGGGCGCTAAGGATCAGTTCACCCTGCTAAGGTGAAGGAAAAACAGGGAGTGGAGGAGTGGGAGCAATCACCTCCCCTCAATCACTACTTGTTAGAGCAAGGCCAGAAGGCTCATTACAAACGCTCAATTGCAGTGATGTCAAGGCAGATCAGTTGTGCTCTTTTTTTGCACCAGGTTTTCTCATTTTTGTTACTTTGAAAGCTGAGAATGTTGGATGTCATGCTTGTCTGAGTGCAGGAAACTGTGGTGATGCACAGAGTGGTGTCATTAAAAACCTTGCAGCAGGGCTAACTGCGTTAAACAAAGTGGTGGAAGGGCTCAAAACTGGTTACAGAGATGCAGCAGGTGTCCTCACTCTTAGCTAAGCTATGAGTAAAGCAGCAGGGCAACTGGCAGGGTCATGGTCTCCTTGTGGGTGGTAAGGTCTCAAGTCTTGCTGTCTCATTCATGGCTGCAGGAGGATCAGCAGCCTGGTCTACTTCATCTCTTCCCAGAAAAGCTCCCGTAGTGTTCCAGAGCTGGGGAATATATATGTATACACACACATACATACATATATATTGTATGTGTGTGTGTGTGTGTGTGTGTGTGTGTGTGTGTGTGTGTGTGTGTGTGTGTGTGTATATACAGTATGTATATGTATATACTGTATTTATACAGTATATATACATGCAGTGTATATGTGTGTGTGTGTGTCTATACTGTATATATATATATATATAATATATATACTATATAATGGATACACAGACAGACAGACAGACAGACAGACAGACAGACAGACAGACAGACAGACAGACAGACAGACAGACAGACAGACAGACAGACAGACAGACAGACAGACAGACAGACAGACAGACAGACAGACAGACAGACAGACAGACAGATAGATAGATAGATAGATAGATCGATTCCAGATCGATCAATCGAACGATCTGGAATGACTACTGTCAGACCTGTTGGCAAATGATATGCTGGAATACTGATGGTCTTTTATCAGAATGGTGAAATGAAACGGCATGATTTGGACCTCACACAATTCCATATGTGCACACACACCACACTGAATATATAGACACTGACTTGGACTCTCACACACTCAGAGGAACCCACTCACCTTAACTGGCAGTGAGTTCCCCTTCAGTGCAGGCATATTATTGGTTGGTGGAGGAACTAAGGAGGAAGAGCAAATGTGTCTCCATCTCTAGTCTTTTTAAATTTTTCATAAGGAACCTTTCTCCTGTCCCCTGGAGCCCAGCAGCACTTCCCCTGCATTCGGTTTCAAGTCTTTATTTTCACACTGCTAACAGCTGTCATTCTTTTCCGGGCGGGAGATTCAAAAAACATTTTTGCACACTGATCCATAAATGTCTACCCGATTATTAATTTTCTCTGGCCTTCCTACCGTTTTTGTTCATTGAATCCATTAGACAATCTGTCAGTTTCATGTTTGGCAATCTGGCAAGGACAGAATCATGAACCTAGTAGTTTTAAAACGTTTCCGGTCAGTGGTAGAAGTTCGTCAAAAGATTGGGTCTCATGCATTCTTCTCATCTGGCCTTCTGCGTAAACAACAAATTTCTTTACGTAGTTGAGAAAGAAACTAGTTTACAGCAGTCATGTCATGTGACTATACTTGGTTTCTATGTATTTTGACAGCAATGAAGGAGTAGATGTGCAATACAAACTGTATTTTTTTCATGTAAACAGAATCTTTGAGCCATTAGCTCTCCCTCTAAAAGACAGGCAAAATGTGGGGAATCTGTGTCAACACCAGTCATAAAAAAGAGTTTTTGTCACTGGGTAAAACGAGTTCACACTATGCTGGGAAATTAATAAACAGGCATCAAACATAAATTGAAAAATTCAGCAGGACAAATAAGGGACCTGCCACAACACTCCAACCAGGTGAAGTTTCTGTTGTGTCAACAAATGCTTGAAAAGTTACTATATCAAGAGCTGCTTTCTGTCTGACAGTTGAGTAAAATTTTACGAGCAGTGGCCACCAAAATTCAATCATCATCAGTATGGTTCTTCACACATATTAATTCACATACATTTTTGAGAAGTTTATGGAACTATACTTCCATTCAGGAGAGAACATGGCTGAAAGAAAAACAAAAAGGCACATTTGCTGCTTAAAAATTAATCAACAGACATGTGCCTTACCGATTAAAGTCTTACTATTATTTGCTAATGATTCAGTAAATCAAATGCTGATAACAATTTAATTTTGGCAGTGACAATCTCAGTAACATCTGACAATTCTGGGCAGAAATTGGCATTTTTTTAATGGACATATATTCTAATGGTTGGTTACAAGTTCATGTGATCATCACATGTACTGATAGTGTTTGTAATAGGTGATAATTTAAGACATGTGTGTGTGTGTGTGTGTGTGTGTGTGTGTGTGTGTGTGTGTGTGTGTGTGTGTGTGTGTGTGTGTGTGTGTGTGTGTGTGTGTGTGTGTGTGTGTGTGTGTATGTGTGTGTGTAAAACAACTTGCATTTTTTGAAAATGTCAGCTCCACCGTTGAAATTAAACTATGCTCTTGGCATAAAGGGAGTAATTTAATGGTTTATCTGAGTCTCTCAGCTGGAAGGTCCTGGGTTTGAATCCCTGCTTGTTTTTGTGTGGAGGCTCTACATACCTTATTTTACCCTCACAACTTAATGACATGCAGATCCAGCTGTCTGAAGAGTCTGTAGTGAGAATATGAATTTTTTGAAAACATATCTGAGTTAGAGCTGCATTGAACTAGAAGAGGAACCGTGTATTTTTACCTATCATGCTGAGACTCATCATGGCTGTCATCCCATAATAGGCTATCCACTTACCATAATTCTGTGAAATAAGTGTTATTAAATTGTTGATAGTGTGGGAACATTGTCATAATGCACATATGACAAACACAAGCTGGTTTAAAATATCTGTCTGGTTTAGCAGCAGGTTGGAATCTTTATGACACCCATGTTTAAACAATGTCAGCAAATATTTCAGTCAGGCAGAAGTAACTTCCATTTCACTACATCTAGTTACCCAAATGAGTTTTATAAACCTTCATGTGTATACTTAGGTTTTCTGCTCCTTCTGCTTTTGAAAGAGGAGTTAAGTTTTGGAAAATGTATCACAGACGAAACCATTCTCATCTTCGGATAACCCCTGTATTCTCACACACCCTTCATATATCATCAGGACACAAAAGGTACCCTTTAGCATCTGTTGGTGATGTACAAACACTTCCTGCCACAAAGCCTTTCAGAATGTAGTTGAAATGAAATGGCACTATGGTTAGGTTTATACACAAAACGCTTTGGCTAGACTTCTGAAAAGAAAATAAACTTCAGTCTACGGTGTTGAATGCCATAAGTGTGAGACCTCCATTAAACAACAACCTTAAACCCCTCTACAAATCTCCCACTTGGTAAACTGTTGTGTATCATGTAGTCGCTCAAACTGTTAGAAACTAATGTGGATCTTTGCGTAGCGATACATTTAAAAAATGGTTTGTCTCATCCAGATGTCAGCCTTAACATCTGGATGAGATGTTCAGACACATCAGTATTTGAAACCAAAATTGTCAGACAGGGATTTCCTGTAATACTCGCAGTGTTTTATGGTATGGTTGCATCGATTATGATGACTTCATGCATGATTTCATGGATGAAAATCAAGAACCGACAGACATAGGACTACGGTAATGTACGTTCTGGCTGATGGCTGTCTGCTACCTCCGTGGATTTCTTCATTGATGATGTCACACATGATGACTTTAGGCATTAGTTTGCATTTGAGAGAAAAATATTATCATATAGGTAAACAAAATTTTCATCTGACACAGTGTCTGTTTGACAGACGTCACAGTCTCTTGTTGTGTTTTATAGTGTTTTATGTGTTTTATGTTTAGCTGACAGTGGGAAGTGTCAGCTCACCTCCTGGTCACTGCCGAGGCACCCTTGAGCAAGTCGCGACCCATCACTCTGCCTCCCCTGTACTGATTGATGTTCTACTAATTGCATGACTACAGGCCCCTAGTGTTGTGTTTGTTTCAGGGGCCTGTACACAACATTTTATACTCTGTCTAACTCATATATATGCATGTACAAGAGAGTATAAAGATAATTTCGCCTCTGGGGATAATAAAAGTGGACTTTAATGTTTAATCCTACCACGGTATACCACCAATTAAGAGCCAGATCATACAAGGACACGTAGTATGTAACTTTCAAACACATCTGCCAGCCATTTCTTTCTTTGAATGACTCAGTGTGCTCTACATTTCAAATGAAATAGCCTTGTTTTGTACTCTTATTTGGATGATCCTGTTGTTCACTAAATAAACCTTGTTAAGTCTCTGAGGCCCCCATCTGACTGCACAGCCAAGAGAGTGAGAAGTGTTCCTTGTTAAACCATTCAGGTACTCCCATTAAATAGCATTTTGGTATATTTATGAGTGTGAACGCACTTATACAGTATACTCAATCCTGCCATGTTGAATATGGGAGTATACAAATTGGGACACAGCCAGTGGTCCCCCTAAACTGCATGAGTGCGCAACTGCGCACTGCTCAGACGATCTCAGCGCACAAGAAAATTTATGATCTCACAAAATAAAATTCAATACAAAAGTATTAAGTAATGTCTAAAATTAGACCTAATCTAATTAATTACACCAATACTATTGTTTTCTGTACCACTGTAATTGCATTGTAACTCAGTGAGTGACAGGTGTCCAGCCAATGATACAGTAAGGTTCACTGACACTATGCAGCCAATCAAATCATTGGAGGTCCTGCATGTGAGCCCTGCCATACGCACCACTGTGCACGGCGTGCAGGTTAGCTAGTTAAAGGTCCCATATTATGTATTTTTAACTTAATGTCATTCAGCTGCCAGATGTCCAACTACACTGTATTCCAAATATTTTGACCTAAAGTGATCTGTGGTCCTAAATATCAGCTTTTCAAAATCGCTCATCTGAGCTACTCACAAAACGCTTCGTTTCAGGCCTCCGGCTGCAGTATGTTAATGAGCTCTGTTGGTCAACAACTCCTTCACCTGGGCCACGCCCCTCTGAAGGAGAGCGTTAGGCTAACGGGACACTGACCGGCGTTACGTTTGTTATCATTATGGCGTTTGGAGGACCCATCGTGTCGGCGTACATCTATGACGGACCCAGAAGCGGGGGTTCCTAAAGAAACACCGACTGTGCGGCGGCAGCGGGACGTTTCTGAATGGTTAGTCCGTGTGAACGTTACTTAGTTGGTTCTGTGTTGTTTTGTTGTGTAACCTACGTCATCACAGGACGTTAGCATCGTCCGGTAGCTACTTTAGTTTCTACTCCCGCCTCTCATCACACAGTAATAATGTCACATGTCTTATTATGTACTTTGTATATGTACAGATGTGTTGACTGCTAAAATGTTCCTGTACTTCTATAAGTGACAGTAAAGTCTGATGGTGGTTCTATAGTTATTACCATGTGGCTAATGCTAGCTTCTGCTCACGGCTAAGTTACTTTATTTTTCTATCACATTGATTTAACCCGTTACTAAGCTGCTAAATATTTGAGGCAGTCCTCTGTGACAAGACACACGGAGATAACACCTGCTACCATCACACCAGGTTAATGGGGAAATGATGGAACCATATTGCAGTGATGCCTTTATCTGCTCTATTTTGAGGTGTCTTCACCTGTTGTACAGGTGTTCCTGTGGACACTGAATGTATGCCAACAGAAGCAGAAAACATCTGCTGTTTGGAGATAAAAGTAGCAAGCTCACAGCTAAACCACTAAGTTATGTCTCTACAGTATTCGGCTACTTTTACAATTGTAAATTCAAATGAACTTTACCATGTTTTTCCACTGTAGGTTAGGAGCCGTCTGCAGGAGGTTGATGAAGTTCCGTGCATGACTCAACATCCTGGGTTCCAGCCTGTGTGCCTAAACGTGTACACTCTACAAACGGCCGCTCACGTACTGAGGGCCGAGTATGGCCCTTCACGTCTGAGACCAATACATCGGTAAGTCGTTCTTTGAAAAATCTCTGAATGAAAACTAGTTATGTCTTATTTTGCTTCATTAGGCATTCCTTCATTAATGCAGTAACATCACATATACTGTATAGGTACAACAAGCATTTATTTACATAAAACAATACATCCAATAACAATAATGAGAACACAGAGCCATCCTGTCAACAACAGTTGTAATACTCGGGATTGAAAACATTGTGAAATAAATAATTTTGTGTCCTTTTTCTGTGGATGCTGCAGACATCTGGCCTATCGCACCTTTGTTGGCTGGTGCTGGGGCTACTTAGGACGCAGAATCCAGGTCGTCATTCCAGCCTGTGGGGTCCTTCACATATGCCAGGAGTTTCCTGAAGACAAAGGCCACTACGCTGGATGGCCACTACGCTGGATTTAGACAGAGTCTTGGTTGAACCTGGTCATGTAGCTGGCAATGACCTCCTCCTTGTCCGGACGCTCATACTGGGCAGACAGATTCTTGGGGAGAGGATTGGACAACATCTCATTTGTGTATGGCATGGGGTCCACCAAGACTTTGTCACATATGAGGTCCAACATGTCAGCTACAAAACCTGTTCAATAAAACACAAAGATAGATCTTTACTGTTATTGATATTGTTTGATTCATTTCTCTGTTAAGAAAAATTGTGTTCAAAATACATCCTGGTACTTGTTACTAATTTATTTATTTGTATGGTTACTTTTTACTGTGTTTTGTTGCAAACAATTACCAACAGAATTTCAAAACATGTTTGTTTGAAATATTAAAATATTGCAACACAAACAGAATGTTGGCTCTGTCTTGTGAGGTTTGACTCTGCATTGTCCTTTCAAAAGCCTTTGGAAAGTGGATCTTGTAGAGGGGTACACCAAACGTAATGAAATAAGGAGCCAAAACAATACATGACATACATGAATCTGTCTCAAAATTTTTATACTAAAGTCTTCACGTCACTTACTGTCTTGCTGGAAAATTCTAATACACAACACTCTTATTTTTTACTGAACTACTATCAACACATATGCACTCACTAACACCTATAGACAACTATATTTAGAAAATTAGTGTATTTAACCAATTTTATTAAAACATTGTATGGAATATGACTTGTACATACCTTTACTTCAATAGTGGGAATGAAGAGTCCTGCAGGACAGCTGTGTACCAACAGTATGGGTGTCCACTGGGTCAGTTTGGCCCCCCACGTCCCTTGAAGCTGTAGGCTGAAAGGATCCACAAGGAAGAGGGACACTAATTTCAGGACACCATGTTCTGATTTTGGGTAAGGAGGACAGACCTGTGTGCGTTGTCGCTATGACGACCAACAAACAATGTGTGTGCGCACACACAATACGAAACAAAGCACAACTCCCTACGTAGCCTAGCATAAGTTGACTTTATTTATGCTGACAGATAATTGAAAAGAAAATATGAACCAACTTACGTGCATTTTAGTTTTATACTGTAGGCCAGCACGCACACATGTGGGAGTGCACGCGCACACACACACACACACACACACACACACACAAACACACACACACACAAACACACACACACACAATACGCAAACGCGAAACAAAGGAGACCTCCCTACATAGCCTAGCATAGCATGACTTCATTCATGCTAACCGACAAAAAGAAAAAAGATAAAATGTGAGCCCAACTCTGGTGCGTTGTACCTACAGTAGGTACTGTAGGTTTAGCACACACACGTTGTACCTACAGTAGGTACTGTAGGTTTAGCACACACACGTTGTACCTACAGTAGGTACTGTAGGTTTAGCACACACACGTTGGAGCGCACACACGCAAACACGAAACAAAGCAGCACTGCCTAATTAGCCAAATAGCAATTGATCACCCATGCTAACAGACAACTGCTAAAAAGATAAACGTGGTGAAACTTACCTGTAAATAGGCTCCAGGTCCTTGGTCCCTATGGTTGGGACTGATCCTTGAATGAGGATCAGTCTCAGGCAAAGCCCCGTCTGGACTGAACCTCATTGCTAAAGCAGGCTAGACTAAAGTGGTTCCACACACAAACATACGTGCAGGCGATGTAACTGCACATAGCCATTAAAAATGAAATGCAACCACGGTCTCTTCTGTTCTTCATTGGATGGGATTAAAAATAAACACTGGTGTTGATTTGTACAATCAACAACTGCGCAACTATCATGTCTCCTTCTCAGGGATGCCATTTCAACAGACTGCTGCCTCACGTCCGACACAAAGAACTCCGTCTTGGGGATGGCCACGCCCTTGGGCGTGTCAATCAATCAACATCGTCCACGCCCTTGAGCATGTCCACCAATCCATATCGTCCAATACTCTGTCCAATAGCTCAGAGTGCAAAGTCTGACGTCAAGAATGCCTTTTCTAGCGCTTTGTGGTCGAATCGAGTTGTTCAGAGCCATGACTTCCTAAAAGTCCAAATATCTATTGATGCAGAAAGTGTTTGTTTACCAGAGTCTAGGAGTTGGTCGGGTTAGGGAGGACCACTATGTGTATGTACAGACCTGAAAAAGTGTGATTTTCATAATAGGGCCCCTTTAAAATTTAAGTCAGATTTGCTAAGTCAGATTTGCTAATGATATTTATTACAACTTTTTTATTTATGGATATTAATCATTAAATGCTGTTACTACTGGATAATGTATGGGTAGTAGAAATGCTAGTTAAAAAAGAATAATTAGATATTTGCAGACAGAGTTACAGGCATTTACGCTATATCACAATCAACAGCACACGTCACTGTGCAAAATGTGAATGTTTTAATGTGAACAAAACATAATGTCTGAAAGGTGTGTATGTGTCATTTCTTCCAGAGCAGGACCCTAAGCCAGACCACAGCTGGACCTCCCCAGCCAAAGCGGCTCTCATCCCAAGGCCAAAACAGGACCCTCAAATGTAATACACTACACATCTCACGAAGAACAAGATTTTCGTCTTTTTTTTTAATGGGGACAAATCACTTACAATAAAAATAAACAAATTAAAATTGCTGCTGTGATTTGATTGATTTTAATAAGCCATGTAATTTGTTATGATCTAAGGTTTTGAACAAGTGTGGTACTTTTGTGTGGCCACAGCATGCACATCTGATGTTGCTCACAGTGGTCCGCAGTGTGCCCAGGAATCTTGTGTGAAAAATTAGAGGGAACATCGGACGCAGCACTGTTTTGGTCTGATACTCTAACTGCAGACTTATCTATGAGAATGACATGGATATCATCAATATTTTTAGATTAATGTAATGTTGCTTGATTAATGTAATGACCCTGCACAAATAGAAAAGAGTGCATGTTTATTACTGATTACTGATTTAACCCACCTTACACCAGATGTGGTAAATGATGGTTGTCGTCATGTTTTTATGTTGTTGAGACAGTTTATCTCTCGATCATATGTTCAGTGTAAACAAAAAGCAGCATGGTGAGGGTTTTTGTCAAAGCACAGTTCATGTGTAAACAGGACGTGTTGTGTACTTATACATCAGACACAGAGGCATTGAACATTAGCACAGGGCATGTTTCTAATAACCTGATGAAACATTATGATGGAGAATTATTTGAACAAAGATGATCAAATCATTGCAACTTAAAGACGGTTTGCAGCCGAGTGTGATGCAAGTGGGATGAAGATCAGCACCTCTAAATCCGAGGCCATGGTTCTCGACTGGAAAAGGGTGGTGTGCCCTCCTCAGGTCGGTGGAGAATCCTTACCCCAAGTGGAGGAGATTAAGTATCTTGGGGTCTTGTTCACGAGTGAGGGAAGGATTGAACGTGAGATTGACAGAAGGATCGGTGCAGCTTCTGCAGTGATGCAGCCGCTGTATAGGTCCGTTGTGGTGAAGAAAGAGCTGAGTCGCAAGACGAATCTCTCGATTTACCGGTCAATCTACTTTCCTACTCTCACCTATGGTCATGAGCTTTGGGTCATGACCCAAAAGACAACATCCCAGCTACAAGTGGCTGAAATGAGTTTCCTCCGTAGAGTGGCTGGGTGCATCCTTAGAGATAGGGTGAGGAGCTCAGTCACCAGGGAGGAGCTCGGAGTAGAGCCGCGACTCCTCCGCCTCGAGCGGAGCCAGCTGAGTTGGCTCGGGCATCTGTTCCAAATGCCTCCTGGACGCCTCCCTGGTGAGGTTTTTCAGGAATGTCCTACTGGGAGGAGACCTCGAGGAAGACCTAGGACACGCTCTCGACTATGTCTCTCGAATGGCTTGGGAACGCCTCGGGCTCCCCCTGGAGGAGCTGGAGGAGGTGTCTGGGGAGAGGGAAGTATGACCCAGCCTCGGATAAGCGGTTGATGATTGATGGATGGATGGATGGATGGATGGATGGATGGATGGATGGATGGATGGATGGATGGATGGATGGATGGATGGATGGATGGATGGATGGATAGATGGATGGATGTAATGGACAAAGTTCTCTGACATTTAAAGGGTATTGACTGGCAATGACAATAAGCTAAGAAACACGCAAGAAATCCACTATTAATATTGAGTGACAAAGATGAAAAGACAGCTAATCATCCCTTTATTCACTATCCACACAGGTTTCTAGTTGTAATCCGTTTGAATCAAGGTGAAATCTAAACAGCTTGTGCTGCATTCACAATGTGTGAAAGAAGTTATGGCTTGCTTGACTATGTTTCATACCCTGCGTATACTATCAGTTACTTATACTTGAAGCAAGTGTTTGGGATTGTGCTTCATTTCTTGCGAGTTTTAGAAGTAGAAGCTGTGAACATGAACATGTAAATAGTATAAAGTTGTGTAAAGATTGAAACTATGCATTTCTTAGAAGATTATATATGATTTAATATTGATTTTAAACCCTACCCAAAATTGTACCTTGTGTCTTCTTTGTAAGAAATATCTTAATTTCATCTTTTGCATAAAACATGACACACATCTTCAGGAAATCCTCTATATCTCTATCAGATGGAGTGTATCTGTGCATTCGTCATCGTTATATCTCACTGGCCCGTCGCCTCAAGGCTTCCTCTCCTTTGAGGCAGAGGAGGATGAGACATGGAGACGCTCCATAAAGGACCTGATCACAGAGATGAAGGAATGAGAGATAATCAAAGATAAGTGAATAAAGCAGATGACAAGATGAAAGTAAGTAGTCGCTGAGTCACTGGATGAATTGCTCACTAGATCAGGCCACAATTCCAGACACGCCAAACATTACAATTGCACTGAATGGTATGTCTTTCCCATCCAGATTTTCTTTTGCGTTTGGCACCAGTTATTAAATTTCTCCTCTGCACTCTCTGTGACCAATACATTTACATGACTTTACACAAGCTAAGTCACAGTATAAGAGACACAGTTGTGGTTGCTAGAAAATTCTATGGCCCAAATGCAAATTGACAAATCGCAAAATGTGATATGCATGCAAATCACAGAAAACATTGGTTTTAGGATAAGGGATGACAGCTGACTGTGCAGCTATGGAGGAGAAGCAATGGCTCAAAGTCAAATAGCAGTTTTCACAATGGACCCTCCACTCTGTGGCAAATTTCTAGCCTCCCCCGTGTGGACTCATGAGTCTGCTTCTGCTAAGACACACCAGCTTCACAGAGTGAAGGGTCTGACAAGTGAAAATGCAGAAGTTGAACTTGAAAAAAAATTAAGAATAAAATGAATACAGAATTGTTAAGGGAGAAGGATTTATTTCATAAAGACTGGACCCCCTACCACACCACCCTACAAAAGCCTCCAAGGTTAAGTCTGTCTGGCATGTGGACTATATAGGTCAAAAGGAAGGAAATGGCTGAAGAAGGAGGATGAGAGTGAGATACCTTCCCTGCTCAGTTATTATTCTTTGTTAACCAGTTTTTAACATTGCTCAGTCTCTCTGGTGGTTTTCATTAAGAAAGGAATCACCTTTGCCAGGACTTAATCAAAACCAGCCGTGTTAGACTTTTTAATTGAAACAAGATGGACCTCCACGTTGTGCACAGCTTGCTTAATATGACAACTTATCCCATCACTACAACTGTGTGTCCCAATGGACTGAAGAGAAAAACATCCCCTCAGTGATGGAAATCTAGTGAGTTTGTTAGCATCCATCTGATTTCAGATAGCTGTTATTGTTGAAATAACACCAGACTGCTATTTACGACCAGAGCAGCTTCTCCTTTGGCGTTACATGTTTTTGCATTATTATTTTTTTTTTCCTTTTCTTTTGCCTTGTCTTTTCCTCGTTGGCTAATGTTATGTCAATTAGTATAGCACCGTGACAGCATGTGTCTGGTTCTGGCTGTTTTTGAAGCCTGAGTTAAGTGGGCCTTGGCAGTGGGAGAGCAAGGAACACATTGTGTGACTGTGTGTCCAGTGCTAGCCAGCTTTCTGGGCAGGGGAGCTTGCTTTTAGCTGAAAGAAAACAAGAGTCTGAATGAAAACGACAAGCTCAGAGCTGAGGATGTTTTTTTAGCTACAGCCAAAGCACCAGCTCCAGTTCTTGCTGTAACTTTGCCATAAAGATAGTCTTTCATTCAGCTTTCAGTCTATATAACCAAGG
This sequence comes from Antennarius striatus, assembly GCF_040054535.1. NCBI lineage: Eukaryota > Metazoa > Chordata > Actinopteri > Lophiiformes > Antennariidae > Antennarius > Antennarius striatus. The sequence continues at coordinate 15,214,704 of NC_090779.1, forward strand.
CCACTACTGGATTTTTTTCTCTTTCTCTCACATGTTGACAGTTCATCTGAACCAAAAAAAAAAACCTGCACCAGGACAGATAATCTACCTGCTTACTTTTCTTTCCCTGCCCTCTTTTTTTTTCTAATCTCCCGAGAGTGTTTGGATTACTTTGTAAAACAATATTAATAATTTGAAAATGTGGCTCCTCCGGCTCCTGCTGAGTGCTGTTTGCTCATTTCCTTCTCAAAGCTATCTTGATGTGGGGCTTGTTGTGTTGTTTTTAGAAGTGTGTGAGACCTCTGTGAGTTATTACCCTGGCTCCCTCAACCTACAGCCGCTCTAACGGCTGAGACCAATATACACTACTGACTAAATACAACTGTCTTGCATTAAACTTTGTTTTAGCGCCAAGGCAATGTTTATGGTTAACTATTTCAATCGGGAGAGACGAGTGGTTGGAGTAAATCTGACTGTTTAAACATCTGATGATATGTGATAATTCTTTTAGGCTTTATAGTCTGTGGAGCTTAGACTTTTTCAGAAACACTGAAAAGAGCATCTGTCCTCAGCAGCAATATATAAATCCCCACTTAGTGCACAAACACTGGTGGCGGTGGTGGTGGTGGTGCATGAACCTGGTGAAACTGATGAATAATGATGTGTGCTAAACAGTAGCATGAGAGGAATAGTCTTATTTAAAAAACAAAACAGAATCAAACAGCAACAGGATGATAGGCTGACAATGAAAGAGTGTTGCTGTGGTATTGAATCGATGTGAACAGCTGATTTAGCTGGTCGTCAGCCCAGTTAATGACCCAAGACCATGACAGGAGGACAATAAGATTGAGCATGCATGTGAGGTGTGAATGACAGTAGTAGCATGAGAAATGAAGTATCTCAAGAGTGAAAATGTTCAGTCTTACATCAAAGACGTTTGTTACTTTCTTTTAATCCCGCTTTCCCCATATTTCTGTTAGCTTACAGAGTTTGTAAGACTGTGGTGTATGTTATGATGTTATATTGGATCAGGATGGATTGAAATCAATTTGAAATAAATTCAGCTGTACAAATGTATGCACATGAATGCAAAGAACATATAATCAGCCACAAATCATTTCCCACCCAGGCAGATTTACATAGAGTAAGTCAATGCTGGTCTACCATTCAAAAACCAGTCGCCAAAGCCATGACCACAGGCATGAGCAGAATCCTCTGAGGGATGGAAACAAGAGGGAAACACTGAGAGTAACCTCTGTATAAATGCATGCAATGTATTTACTGATCATGAATCAAATACGCAGCTCACCCTGTCATCGGGTCTGTCATCTGTTTGCATTGATTTGCACCTTTTATTTTCTCCAAATATCCATCACTCAATGGTTTACCCTTCCCTCCCATCTGAACATCCATGTTTTTCTTCTTTTCTCTCCACCTGGCCTTTTCCCACCTTGTGAGCTGCAGTGCAACAGTTTGTGAGCAGACGAATTGGAGCAGATTATTAGAATGACAGAGAGAACTAAGGGTTTCTATATGTCCTAAATTCAGGTGGAACAGAGCATGTCTGAGAAGCCAATTTTGTCAGCCACAAGGAGATAGTGTTTGCGTCTAACCACCTACTGTCACTCGCATCTTCAGGCCCTCCTCACTCCTTTTTTGTACACAAACACACATACACACCTCCCATCCCTGCTTTCATCGCTTTTGTTCCAATCAGTTCAGCGGCTCGTATGCCAGGAGACAAAGAAATAATTATCAAGGAATGGCTTGCTTTATCCATGGTACGTCACTGGAAGTCAGGTGTGTAGGTGGCATGTTTAATGATGATTAGCACAACGTACAAGCAGAGGATCCCTTGAGGTAAAAAGCAGTGAAGACATCAGAGGATATCTTCAATGTTTCAAACTCATCGAAAGAATCTCTCAAAACTTGCTTAAACCACACTCAAACTTACCTCAAGGTGTGCACATTTGTGTGTGTGTGTGTGTGTGTGTGTGTGTGTGTGTGTGTGTGTGTGTGTGTGTGTGTGTGTGTGTGTGTGTGTGTGTGTGTGTGTGTGTGTGTGTGCTCTAACTGGTTCCTTACAGGAGGGTATTTCTACAACAGAAGCTAATGCTGAAAGGAGAGGAGGACCCCAGCACTATGGGTATACAGTGCGCCCTCGTTCTTTGCTGTTAATGCGTTCCAGGAACCACACGCGATTAAGGAATTCTGCGATCGAAAGACAAAGTATTTATCTTATTATTTATGGTAATTTAAACGTTTATGACCGTCCCCATACTGATATTAAACACCTTCTATCTATATTACCTTTTCACACACTCTTATTGACTGTTTAAAGCACTTTTGTGTCTCACGGAAGTCCAAGACTCACGGAATCGAGCGCACTTCCGGATGCCATCAGCCAATAGAATGCGCGTACAACATCACGTGACTGCCTACCAAAAATCCGCAATGAGGTGAAGTTGCGAGTGTTGATGCGCGAATGCGTGAGGGCGCACTGTAATTGACATGACCATTTTGATGTATGTCCAGACTCATCTGCTGTCTTCTGAGAATCTGGTCAGAACAGGGAGTGGCGGAGAAGATTTGTTGATGGCCTGGCCTTTCTGCGAAGCAGATAGGCCCAAAACAAATAAATTCTAATATAATCCTACTTGTGGTCAAACGCAGCATGGAAAGACTTTTGATCTACCCCTGAAATAAAACACTACTGTACATCTGCCTCAGTGAATGATCAAACCCTTTCATTTTGACTAAATGCCAAAAATATCACACAGACCACAAAAATGCCTTGTCTCTATTTGGATCTTATGTTATCCATAGTGGAAGAAGCAGTCACGACTGTGTGTAGATGAACAACCTCTCGTGACATGAAACACCAGTATAAATGCAGTGAATATGTCTTGTTAGCCTAGATTCCTTCTGTGGCTGGAGAGACCCTTGCTAACTCAGAGCTGTTAAAACAAACAGGGAGGTCCCTAAGCAGAGCGCTTTGTACAAAGGTTAAAGCAATATCCCCCAGCACTATTCATTTCAGAGAGTCCATCCCACTCACCAGCTTTGATCCTCTCTCTCACTCTCTGCCCCTCTTTCTCTCTTTTTTACCCTGAGCTGGTGAGGAGGTGGTTTTATGTGTCTGTGAGTGTGCAATGAGAAGTAGAGTTCAACGAGAATCCTTGAAAACCATCTGCCACAACCATCGGCACCCCCACAGCATCATGGGATTTTTCTTTGCCAAGAAAAAGCTTCGGAGCTGAACCCACAATGATAAGTGCAAAATAGACATGAATGGTGTGATCTGCAACCAGATTTGAGGGCGTACGTGTATGCATGTAAGTGTGTGTGTGTGCTAAGTTGAGCTGTTGAAGGCCCCAGAGGAAAGCCTATCCCTCAGGCTGTTTACCTTCACCAGAGCTGTTTACTTGACCCCTGATGATTTAGATGCATAACCAAATAAAAACAGCCAGGGAGGTTCAAACAGTTAGTGACGCACAGAGTGCCTGAGGTGGGACAGTGCTGTGTTCAATGATGGCTCACAGCTGGACCTCCCCACGTCATCTACAGCACTAGAGGTGAAATACACGGATCAGCTTGTCATAATCTTATCAAGCCTGAACACTTAAGAATTGCTTGAGCCTTCCATAAATCTTATAATAAATCATTCTTAGTGTGTTGATGGAAGATGACTGCATTGAAATTCAGTATTAGAGGAAGCAGACTATGACTGATAAATGTGAAAACTAGTAAACTAGTGCAGTCTTCTCTCTTACATGTGCACACATAATCATGTATACCACCCCTGGGGCAGATTTCATCCCATTTCAACATTATGAACTTTTGACGATTTGTCCGAAGTTGTTTATGTTTTGACAGGATGAGCATTGTTGTCTAGCAACGGAACCATTTACATAATTTCCTCATGTTGTAAGCACTTACATAATGCCCCCATTCATTTTGACAGAACTTCAGATCCCTTCAAGGCCCCTGAACCTGCAGACCACAGGGCACACACACACACACACACACACACACACACACACACACACACACACACACACACACACACACACACACACACACACACACACACACACACACACACACACACACACACACACACACACACACACACACACACACACACACACACACACACACACACACACACACATTCCTTCAGGGTTGGGGTCTCATACAGTTTCTTAGATGATAACATGTGGATTCTTGTTTTGATGCTGCAGGATGAAAAATTTCTTTTTTGGGAGGATGGAAGTACAACGATATGTAAATAATCATAAAATGAAAATGCCCATTAATACTATAGATTGAATGCCCATTATTATATATTGGAATTCCCATGTTTTACAGGGGAAGAAAAGTCTCAGCGTTTGGGAAATACATGGCTTGAGAAAATGGATGGCATATACAGCATGTGCATTGTAAAATTCCGATGTAATAATTTTGCTACCAACTCTAAATAGTATTTTACTTCACTAATGTCACACCTGCTGTAAATGCAGGTTCTATCATCTAAACGTTAATGTATAAACTTGAAATTGAGATGAAATTTGAAATTGAGATTAACACAAATGAACACAGTGCTGCAAGTTTGACTTTGAATTACTCATTTTCATTTTACAACAAGAATTTGCTTGAAGATCAGTAAGTTCCATCTGTAGCGCAGAAAAGATACTGAGTGAAAAGAAGGAGCTGCATCCAGTTGTCAAAATGATTATAACTAACATAAATAACTAACTAATAACTAACAATAGAGTGGACAAATAATTTCTCCTATGGGGGATGAATAAAGGTGATTTCTTTCTTCTTTCTATCTTTTCATTAATGTCAACACAGAATACTGTCTAATGCAGTAGCACCACAGCCATAAGTGGATTTGTAGTACAAGGTCAATCACGCTGTGCATGTCTCTAAAGTAACTGTGTTTATACTTTCTGAAAAAGGGGGGAGCACTGATGGCATCATATGAACTATATAATCAGAAGAAGCATATCATGCAAATGCTATGACAAACATTATCTTCGTTTTAGGCATAGAAAATAAAGTTTAGAACATACACACCTCATGTGAAATCTGATTTTATCAATCTCTGTTGGTAATGAAGCTGTTGTTGCATTTGTTTAGATGTTGCACAGCAGTGACGTGCGGTCAGGGGAGGCAGGAGAGGCACAGCCTCACCTGCCGTCATGACAGAAAAAATGAAAAATGGAAGAAATGAATTAAATGGTTATATTTATCCAGTGATGTGTATTATAAAGTTTTTTCCGTTTAACGTCACCAATTTTAGGTTATTTTTACTGAAAATCGCTGAATTTTCACATTTACCACTGCAATGGGGCACCAGCCAGCCGAACATCACCATGGATTGATCAATGGCTCGACTAGCTGTGCTGGCATGAGACCGTAATGCTATCTATATGTCCCTATTAAAATGTTCAAACACGTTTGTGCTATGAACTAAATTCCCATAATTTAGCTAATGTATATAATGTACAGTGGGTTTTTTTGTCAACTACTGTATGTGTGTAACGTCTTTCTTGAGTTGAGCGTTCCTGGAACCACTGGGAAAAGTGAGGCACATAGTTCTCCTGCCTCATGGTAGGGGGTGCTGGTGATCCCGGGGATTCGGCCGAGGATTTATCTTCCTCGGCTGTAGAAGAAGTGACAGAAAGTTACAATCTACGGTCAAGTACAGCCATTCATTTGTTTTCTGCTCACATTGTATAAAAATGGAGGATTACATATTTCAACTCATAATTTTTTCGATGCTTTTGTTCAGAAGGAGAGGCGCATGGACTTCACTTATAAATTAATGTAACATATAAGCAAACATGTAGGTAACAACATAATGTTTTCTTTAATCAAATGTGCTAATTGTGTTTTACAGTTTGTATGTGTAAATAATTCTGCTATCAGACTTTAGAAATGACCTGTTGTTAATTAAATGGTGAATAAGCTAAACTGTAGGTTCATATTTTTATAAATCTAATTATGATGAAATCAGTGCCTCACCAGCCATGGACCTCACCGCACGTCACTGTTGCACAGAGCTCTGACTGAAGTCATCATTATTGCCTTACAGTGCTTTGTGTGTTAAATTCAAACGAGGTTAAAACCACACCCACTGTGGCCTTTGGTAGAGAGCAACAGTGGTAGTAGTGGAAATTCCACTGAATTACAAAATACAAATTTGTCCTGCCACTGAAAAGGATTCTTTATTTACTCGGGCTAATCATGGTAAAAGGCTTTCCTTCAATGTGGGACAGAGAGCGAAGATCATTTGTACAGATTGAATATATAAATTAATAAACAAACAAACAAATATATATATATATTCTGTTATCTAGAATTTGTATATTGTAAAACTAACTGAAAAGTTTGGGTAGATGATCACACATCTCAAGTTCCTATTTCAATTAAATTTTATATTTAAATTGTTTTTTGGCAGCTTACTGTATAAGCCAGGGGTGGCAAACCTTTTAAACTGGTGGTACATATAGAATTCTAAAAGTTGGCTGGCAGGCCAGCTGAGGAGCAGATGGATGGAGGGTTTAATTGTATTTATGATAAAGACATGTAAAAAAAAAAAGTTACATAAAAGGTTCTGGCCATTAAGAGACAGTTAAGCATACATATGCACAGCTTATTGAAAAAAACTATTTTACAACAATATTTATTTCATAAAGTTATTTATATAGTTTAAACAAATTTTGCGGGCTGGATTACAAAACCGAATGTGTCGTAAATGGCCCACTGGCCATAGTTTGTCCATGCCTGGCTTAGGCTCTAACAGCACACCATGATATATAAAGCTGTATAAATCTGTCGCTCTCATCCACTGTTTATTTCCCAATAACGTCATGTGTTGCTTGAAATAGAAGAAGGAAAGAAAAGAAACAACAACAAAAAGGCACGAGACGAGTAGGAGATGGCAAGCGCATAGATAAAAATCCATTTAGCAGCCCAAGGTAGCTCTGCTTCACTCTGTTAGTAACCCACCATCAAAAATTATCAGCCAACCGTAGCAGGTGGCTAAATTTGGACGTGCGTGCAGTGGACACTGACACAGTGAGAACCGTCTTCAAACAGACATCAGGTAGTGACTACCATAAATATGACTCTTCATCATTCCATTTAAGACTTCATAAAAACATTAGGTGAAGAAAATGACGTGATTACTTGATGTATAGCAATGTTTACCTATTTCCAACATTTCACCACTACTGGTGGAATATGTGGGAGGATGAAAGCTTTTCTGAAACCATGTTGGGCTCTCTTCCATGCCCTTACAACTGAGTAAATTCTCTGAAATCACTCACCTGGGTTTTGCCATCTTATAAAGTGAGTGCTATATTTTTTTTTTGACAATGTGATAGACTCACACTCCTTTTTTTTTACGCTTACACACTCATGCTCTTATGTGCAATCACAACCCTGTGCAAGCAGTCACACACAGTGAGTGTTCTCAGAAGGGGTGAGTGAGTGATATTCCTGATGTGGTTGAAGGGTGGAGTGGGAAAGTGGACCAAACCTGGGTTAAACTTAGAATCATGTTGTCATATAAAAATGATCTCATTTCTAAATTGAGGAAAACCCTGATGGATACTTTGGAACGCACACAGTGGCAGGGCAACCCAACCTTTTTTGTCATGCATGATAATAATGTAATAACTCTAAGTGATATGAAGTCTTGGAAAAGATGGATATTCCATGATGTCACCTTGTGTCTCCATGGCTGCTTTTGGTGCCTGTGAGTCCTCTAATCACATGACATCAGAATTTCACTGCAGGGCCTCTATCAGAACATGTATGGTGCAGCGTAAATGTCTTAGGGCTGTTTTTACTCAAACTATATGATGAAGGAAGGAACCTCTTTGGTAGGGTTGTCAGGAAATAAACCTAGAGTAATCAAGCAGATTACTTGGCTCTATATTGTTTCAAGCTCGCCAGCAGTGTGGCTTTTGTGCTGGTAAATATTTGCTGTGAGTTGAGTAGCATGGCATCGGCACTTCACAGGGACATTTTGTGTTTCCCAAACATTAGGCTAGTGACGTCAGGAGGCCCTAATGATGTTTAACAAGCCCACCCAGTCCAGCATCACCCCATAAACAACCCTGATATACCCTTAGTCCCTTGTCCAACTGCTTTGGAGCACAACAGAACCCAACACCCACTTAACCTGGCTGTCCTCCATATTACTTTAAGGTAAAAAAGAAAAAAACAGACACCAGGCTCTGCACACTCCTTCGTAACGTCACTCTGACATTCTCACCTTTACCAGGTTGCAGACAAGTGTTGGCCTACTGAGGGCTATGCCTCAGCTGTTTTGATGTGGGGAAACCCTGTTTGATAATTACACAGGAAGAAAAGGCGCTGAATGGAAAATCCATAACATCACTGATGCAAAATTGAAAAAAGGGAGAGTGATAACACCTTGGAGGATGAACTGAGTGGAGGAAAACATGAGGAAAATCGGATGGATGGGAGTAGGATTGAAACGTGACAATGAAAAGTCATAATTTGTGGCTGATTAGAACCGTTTTCAATTAGAACAACAGAGAACCAGAAAGGGAGGGACGGGGTCAGCGGGGTTCATTTCCTCAAACACACACAAACAAGAACTCAAATGGAGCAGAGTTTTCCAGCAGGAGCCCAATTTGTGTTTGGGCTCACTTACACTATTATATGATCTCAGCTCAGACTGAGGCTAAATGTCTGTGTCTGTCTGTTTATAGGTGGGAGTTTTTTGTTTGCATGTGTCTTGCTGCGTTTGTGCTTGTATTCTTCTGCACATGTGCATGCAACACACTCTAAAAACACATGTGTGATATTCCACATTTGCATGTGTGGCCACACATGTCTGTGAGCACACCATGTATGCAAGCATGTGTGTGTCTGTGTGTGTGTGTGTGTGTGTGTGTGTGTGTGTGTGTGTGTGTGTGTGTGTGTGTGTGTGTGTGTGTGTGTGTGTGTGTGTGTGTGTGTGTGTGTGTGTGAGGGGCTGCCAGTGTGTCTGAAAGGAGTGCAGAGGTCATGCTAAGGTTGGGATGAAGTCAGAATGTAATTATGCTTCAATGAACCAAAGAGGAAGTAATAAAGACCAGCTGCATGTTGTGTGACTCTCAAAGTTCCACTTACAGCAGGCTGCACATTCTCTCTGCTCTCCCGCACAGTGCTGAGAAGGGAAATACGAGGTATGTTAATGCTCTCGCCTAAAAAAAGGGATCCAAGTAGAATTTAGAAAAACACACACACACACACACACACACACACACACACACACACACACACACACACACACACACATGCACAGACACACATTATTAAAAAGCACAGCGTCAGCAGCAAATAAAGAGATAATAAAAATGGGCAAAATATTTCCTCTCACATTCTAATGGGGCGGGGTCTCCAAGGTGACCTGGCATGCAGCCAAGGACAGAGATGGTCACTGAGTGCATATATGGGAGGAAAAAGGGAGAAGGAAGGGAGGGCGACACACCAGGTGGTTTCACTCGGGTGATCCAGTCTCGACTGCCTGTGTCAAAAAAAGAAGGGAAAGGAAAGAAAAAAACATCAACGAGCCCGTCAAAAACAAGAGGGAAAAAAGGGAGAACTTTATCTTCCCCTGAATGAGCCTCCGTCTTTTCTCTCTTCCTCCTGCAATTTTCCCTCCCTTTCCTCTCCCTCTCTGTTTCCTATATCCTAAATCTTTCTCATTCTCTCTCTTTCTTTTTTTTGGTTTTTTTTTCCCTCTCATCATCCTCTCCCCATCTGTCTCACTCAGACGTGTTTTCCAGGGCCTGCCATCCATACATTGTATCCACCAACAGTAGCCCGCCAGTACCTTGAGGAGAGCCCCCGGGGAAGGTGGAGAGCTGAGGGAGGGCCTCCAGGGAACGCCTGCTGTGTGCGGGGTGATACGGGTGAGTCAGACAAGAGGTCATAAGCCTTCCAACCTAATAATCACAGGGGCTTGACGCTGTGATGCTGAAAGGAGAAACACTCTAACTTATGTCCAGGAAAACAATGTCAGAGACAAAGAGGGATTAAACCAAAAGTGCTTGAATAACCAGTAAAGCAGCATTTTGTAGTAATTTAATACTAGCTCAAAAGATATAAAACACAAAAGGACAAAATGACACAAAGATAGAGAGAGAATATAAGAAAAAAGAACAGTACTGTAGAATTCAGAACTTCACATGGTGGAGTTTCCGCTTTAAGTTATTAGAACTTGTGTGTGCTGTATATGTATGCTGTGATTAGAACATTTTGTCAATGTAATAAATTGTTTTCTGCATTGCATATTTAAACTGCTTTTGTTTGACTGTAAAAACAAGCCTCATATGGCATGAAGGTTGAGAACATTTCTATAAAATCAAGATGAAGTGATCTACTGTAAGCTCCCATTAACCATAAATCTCTAACAAAACTGTTGTTTTAAAGTTTTATTTTCATGTACTAAATTTACATAACAACAGTTCAAAAAAAGCCATGACGTATTCTCACTTCTCTCATTATCAAACATATAAACCGGTCTCTACCGAGTTCACACACATGCTGGCATTGTTGTGTGAAGTGTTCTCGTAATGGGAGGATTATGGGATCCCATGAAAGTATTTATGTGTTATTGGGAACTTATATGAAGGAGAGCGAGAGGTACAGCTTGGCTCTTACAGCTCAGCTTTCTTGGAAAAAAATGTCTGGATTCCATGAGATTCATGAGAATAACAAGCAGGACTTCATCAGGGAAAGTACAAGTCACTGCGTCCCGGTGGCAACTGGAGGTTCCTGTCAGAGGGGAGCTATGTTAAAAGATACTCAGCAGTCACCATTCATCTCTGAAGCATGTGGTTCCTGTAAAAACAACCCCCAGCCCCCCCCCACCATCATATGAACCCCTGCCACCATCCAGTCACTCTGTCCAATCGCATGGTAGCAAGAGAGGTGTTTTTTCCTAAGGGTGTCCCCTATGGGTAAGATGTATGAATGAGTTCGAGTGTGTGCCTGAGTGTGTCTGAGTCAGATTGGGCTGTTTGTTAGTTGATGTCAAGGTCCACAAGACAGCTTTGCAAGTGGTATTGATTTAGATGAGTCTTCAGAAGGTGAGTGGTGGTGTTTCTCAGACAAGGTTGTATGTCTGTCTTTTCAACTTTTAATGTAAAGCTAAACATTTACATGATGGTTTTGATTTTTCAGGCACTTCTCTTTGGTTCTAGATCCCATGGAGACAAACATGGCGTTGTCAATGTAATAAAAGTTGTGCAATAGCATGATGTTTTTTTGTTTTGTTTTTGTTTGACACTGGTTGTAACTTAATAATATATAACCTGCTTTTTCTTTGGTAGTATGTTCTAAAAGTCAGGTCGAAGGAGGTGGGGACTGCTGCCATTTGCCCTCGTCCAAATGAGTTACCAGAGCTTCTAGGTTCTGTGGGGTTTCAGACTTTTTCAAATAGCCCATGACACCTCATGATATGCCCCGTCCACTTCCTCCTTTCCCCTCTCTGTCAGCATAAAAGGCATTAGATACCAAGTCACCAGACATATAACAGTCAACAAACAAAAGATTCCTGATTTAAACCTCAACTCAGTTTTAGTTTAGCCTGTCTGTTTTTAGTTTTTTTACATCACATTTTGGGTAGTCTAGAGTAGACCACAATACTACTGTGGCCTGGTGACCACATATGAGGACATTATACTGCCAGGTCCTAGTGTGGCTGGTTGTCATAGTATCTGTGTGAAAAAGTGTCTTGGTACAGTCTTGACATCAACACTTGTTTCTTGTCTATTTCTTGTGATCTTCTGATTACATATCGAATACAAGAATGTCTTCCTCCCCTCAATATCGGGCCCACAATAAAAATGGAGTGATGGTTGCTAAAGTTGGTTGACTGGTTGAACATGGGAACCAGTAATTTGTGCTGTGTGGGATATTCCATGTGTGTATCTGTTGCTCGGGACTGATGCACTTTGATGTCAAGCTACCAAGCAAGTAAAGTAAAGAGTCTCACTGCAAATAAACAAATTATTCCTTATCATGTTACGGAGCAAACATTCATATTTTCTTCAGCCATTTGACACAAATTAAAGATTGCCAGTCATCTTCACCATACTGCTGAACTCCACTAAAGTTAAGTAACTTCTAACTGGTTCAAAGGATGAGCTGGCAGTCACCATGAGCCGGGTCATAGCAAGTTACGTCAGGAGGGAAATTTGTGTAAATTAGTGATAAAGAAGGTAACGAAGTAGTAAAATGTAGATTCCTTTGTATGAAAGGACGAATCACAGTATCATTGACGCCCCTCTTGATAAGTATTTGGTAAAAGACAGTAAAAGACAGTGACCCAGGCTGCCAGTCAATTCAAATTCACACTCGAACTACAGATTCTCCACTCAGTCTGATCTGTGTGGTGGTTTGTAAACACACAAAAACACACACACACACACACACACACACACACACACACACACACACACACACACACACACACACACACACACACACACACACACACACACACACACACAGTCGTGCACACACATACATTTTCACCCAGGGAATCAAAAGTTGTGTCTCATGTGAAAGCAAACACAAGTCACTCTTTCCCTGAATCCAACCCCATCATTTTTATACCTAAACAAAATCAAAGTGCCGTTTCATATTTAGCACCTGTTGGCATATTTTGTGGCAGGAAGGCATTCCACGTCAGCCACAGATGCTCCGAAGGATACTCTCGTCATGACTTTGTGGAAGAAACGCGTGACAAAGCATCAGTGTGTGGCGAGTTGGGAAGAGAACTGTCGGAACAGCACAGAAGGACCTGGGCCCCCACAGCTTCCAAGGAGTTCTCAACTTATTCAGCAAACAGCACCCGCATTGGCACTGTGGCCTGTTTATATTGTTGTTTATTCTACACATTTATTACCCTCATAATTTGGCCCCCACTGCACTGAGTTGACTTGGCTGCTGAGAGTGATCAAGCTTCGCAGCCTTGCTTTTTCATAACATTTCATAACATAAAATGTCAGAAAATCCAGATCAGTTTATTTCTATAGTCAAACAAAAATTAAGGAGTTAGTTGCTCAGTCTTTCTGTATTTGACTTTAAAATGCAAATGCATACATCTTCTCTTTTGCAGCATTGTTGTATCGAAATCATGGTGTATTTTTGTGTTCCTTGCGTAGTCACTTAATCACCAGGAGAGAGAGAGGTTTCAACCATGGAGCAGTCTGTACAGGTAAGCTGTTTCCAGAGGTTTAGGCAGTAACAAAGTCCAAAACACAAGCAAGAAAGATTTGGTACATGGAAGACCAGAACACATCCAAAGCACCGAATTCTAGTTGCAGAGGTGAAATCCAGTACAAAACCAACAACAAATTTCATGCTAACTGCAACACACCATTAAGAGTCACGTAGCACTGGTAGGCATACATGTGGTTCTATTTGTCATTCATTTTGTATTTTTAAATCTAGCACCATTAAACAAATGAGCATTAACAGACAAGTGCTGCTATGTCCATAGCTTACATGAATTAAGGAATCACAACTGTGCCGTAAACTTATAAACTACACGAGACATTATTGAATTAAATTCTTACAAGGGGAAATTTGATCTTCGAACAATAGTATGCAGAGCAAACTGAAATACTGTATCAGTATTCCAAAGGAATTGAAGAAATTGGGATTAGGCACTTCAGGGAGCAAATCAGATATTTTCTGGGAGCAAGGCTCTTCTGGTATGCTTGTTTGCTGCAGAAATAAAGTTTCAGATCCTGCATGAGAATTGAATGTGACTTATCATAAAAGAATTTAAAGTTCATTATAATTAATTAAAAAAATCATGAAAAGTTAATTACCTTAGGGAAAAAAGTTGTCCAGTGGTCCTTGTGAGGAAACCAAGCACTCAGATATGTCTTTGACTGTCCTAAACAAGTAGTGCATGAAATGGCAGAGTAACCAAAAATGAATTACATATTCAGTCTGAGGTGTGTTTAATGACACAGCTTCTGTAAGTACATGGCAGTCACTAAATATTTCTCCTAATATACTGTAGATAGATAGATGGATGGATGGATGGATGGATGGATGGATGGATGGATGGATGGATGGATGGATGGATGGATGGATGGATGGATGGATGGATAGATAGATAGATAGATAGATAGATAGATAGATAGATAGATAGATAGATAGATAGATAGATAGATAGATAGATAGATAGATAGATAGATAGATAGATAGATAGATAGATAGATAGATAGATGGATAGATAGATACTTATTGGATCGGTATTAGAAAAAACAAACACACGGCAGCAAAAAGCCCACAACTCCTGAAAAGTACATGTAGCAATAAAAACAAATTCTGAACCAAAGAGACAGGAACACATTGTGCCTCATTTTCAATCCTCATTGGCCCAGAAACTGATAAACTTTCATTCCAAATAACAGGCAGGTTGGTTTTAGGTTTGGCATCCTGAAGAGGATGCCCAGAAGGGATAGGGTAACAAAGGATGCAGCTGGGTTCAAGGTCTTCAAATCCCTGGGCCTATTTATACCAAAGGGATGGCTGCAAAGCGGAAATCCTTTCTAGCAGCCACTGCAAATCAAACTGCCAGAGAGAGAGAGAGTGATAGAGAGAGAAGAAATAGCCTGTTCCTGCATGCAAGAAGAGCTCTTTCAGACTGACAATGGCACTGTGACAAAAAGCATAGGCTTCCCTATTTACCTCAGTCAAATCCCTACATTCACACAACTGAGATCTTGTCCAGCAAAAACAGAGATCAAGATCCTTCTCCCTGTTCGCCTCATCAGCGGCGCTTTGCAATGCCATTAAATAACAACCCGCATAAGTAAACCAGAAATAAGTGCAAGTGTAGGAATCTGGTAAAATACCTAGCAGAACTCTAAATTTCTAACTACAGGGATTAAGATTGAAACATTAATGCTGTGACAATTGTGTTTATTCAATTTTGCTCGCTAGACAAACATGAATAATTATAGTGTCCTTTATAAGGCATTTATCCATATCAATACAGTCCCAATGCTTTGCCAGAATCAGCTGTGCACTTAAGAGGTGTTTGGGTGGACAGGTCAAAATAAACGATTCCAGGCATGCATCATAAGTTGACAATCAAATAGCACGAGACAAAGTAAAGGGGCATTTACAGCTCTTCCATGTTTATGGTACATGGGATAAGTGGAAGACACATCTGGTTTTGTGTCGGCACGGACTGGGCTGTTTCAGAGTTGCATTGGCATTCTAGGGTTTTGTTGTGTATCTAAGTAAGCTGATTGATGATCCTGTCATAAAAATTGTTTTCCCACTGTCACATTACTGAGCAGTTATTTATAGAAAAGGGGCAAAAAAGGAACGGAGCAGTGTCACCCAAAGATGGGCTGAGAACAGCATTGCAAAAAGGTGGAGGCAATTACTGGCCATTCAAATTCAAGTGGCTGCAAGTAATGACACTGACCTGAAACACGTCTGTGTCAGGTGCAAAGAGTGAGCACCAGTCAACATCTTTCGGCGCTCATCTGAGAACTACATCAAAAACAACATCTTTACCATATTTATCTGTATTAACTATCCAGATTGAACTCAGGGCCAACCTTCCAAATAATCTCTTGTTCAATCTTCAATCTCTTGTTGGTGATGTCAAGTTCAGATAAATGTGTCTCAGCTTGAAATCACACTGGCAGATGATGAAACATACATTTCATGTTCCTGTACCTAAGTGTACAGTTCTTTGCATTAGCTGGGATGGAGAGAAAGAACAGCTGGGTGGGAGAGATTCATTTCACAGAAATATCCTCACACACATGCAGCCTACTGTTTCAAAAGTTAAGAATCTCACTCCTATTCTTATAAATGGGCCATATAAATTAAGAATACCTCATACTTAAAACATGAGGCCATGAAAAAATAAAAGATTGAGTCCAAACAACGAATGTAACAAATGGAGCATGTGTAAAATGTTTTCATCAGCCTCTCAGTTCAACGCAACCTCGTAGCTAAAAGGTGTTTCATTGGATATATAAAAATTGCTTGTTGTATAAATATGTTTGTATTTGACTTGATAAATGGAAGCCCACTGAGTGGTGGTCCGCACTGTAGTCGAGTTAAAATGAGGACAGAGTGACCGAGGCCTAAAACCAAACACGAAACCCCAAAGAGTCCCCCAACTCCACTATAAACGCTGTCAAAGATCTGTTTGAGGAGCTGTGTGTGTACGTGTGTGTGTGTCCCACCCCACATTTCGGAAAGTTCTGCCAAACACAGATCCATGTAAGGTCATTAGCCCACCTCGGATGTCTCTGCTTTGTGTCTTAATGGCAACTTCCCAAACACTCAGCGCCTCTTTGCCAGACCTTCCCACAAGTCACACAAACACACTCTTGTCTTATGTAGAGACACACACATGCTAAACAGACACACACGTCCATGCAGAATACAATCTGGCTGCCATCGTGTAGGAGGTCTGGACGAACACAGAAATCAGTCTATAAATAGTGGCCGGTCTGATTGTGTGTTATTTAACCTGACTGTATCTAGTTGTTGGCATTGTTTCCTCTGGTGTAGCCAAACTTCAGCCCTTATAGTTGCATCATTTTCATTTTATTATCATGTTTTATTTTATCAATCCTCAACAAAAGCCTTTTTATTGAACTTTTCAAATGGGCACGTTAGGACCATAGATTTCATTCTATATGGAACTTTTCAAACAGGCAAGTTTGGACTGTAGATTTCATTCTATATTTCATACATTTCATTCTATAGAGAACCAAGTATTCCCGCTGGAGCAAGCACATGATCTTGAGGAAAAACTGTTATAATAATAATAATAATAATAATAATAATAATATAGTAACAATGTCAGTAGCAATCAATCAGGACCATATGAGTAAATCCAAGTCCATGGGAACCTGTGAGACCAGACACCAAGGAAGAATTTAGTCCAATTCTTTAACTGTCAGATGGCTGGAGAGAGAAGGAGAGGATGAGGAGGAAGGAAATCTAAGGAAAACATATGCTGATATAGGCTAGCTGATAGATCCAAATTCTTCTGGATGGTGCTGGAGTCATATGTAATGCTACCCAGTAGTTGTCATATCATTCTTCTTCTTCTTTTCCTTTCGGCTTTTCCCTTCAGGGGTCGCCACAGCGAATCAATTTCCTCCATCTAGCCCTGTCCTTTGAATCCTCTTCTCTCACACCAACTACCTTCATGTCTTCCCTCATTACATCCATAAACCTCCTCTCTGGTCTTCCTCTAGGCCTCCTGCCTGGCAGTTCAAAACTCAGCATCCTTCTACCAATATATTCATTATCTCTCCTCTGGACATGTCCAAACCATCTCAGTCTGGCCTCTCTGACTTTATCTCCAAAACCTCTAACACGTGCTGTCCCTCTGATGTACTCATTCCTGATCCTATCCTTCCTGGTCACTCCCAAAGAGAACCTCAGCATCTTCATCTCTGCTACCTCCAGCTCTGTCTCCTGTCTTTTCCTCAGTGACACTGTCTCTAGACCAAACAACATCGCTGGTCTCACCACAGTTTTGTACACCTTTCCTTTCATTTTAGCTGAAACTCTTCTATCACACATCACACCTGACACTTTCCTCCACCCATTCCATCCTGCCTGTACACGCTTCTTCACCTCTTTTCCACACTCTCCATTGCTCTGGACTGTTGAGCCTAAGTACTTAAAATCCCCCACCTTCTTGATCTCTTCTCCCTGTAACCTCTCTCTTCCACTTGGGTTCCTCTCATTCACACACATGTAGTTGTTTGGATAATTCTTTTTTATGTGCAAGTTTCCCAGAATGCAGTTGCCTTTCATGATTTCTTGACATTAGCTGTGTGTTACTGGACTAACAAATGTAGGACGTCACCACATAGCTGCAAATACTCAAGGCCTTGAGATCTGTGTGCATGTCCTTTCAGTAAGAGTTCTGTAACATATGTTCCACCTCATTCATCACTGCACTGCTCCTCTTGTAAAGTAGTAGGACCTGGTCATCATGACTTCGATAAGCCTGTCTGCTCTTAATAATTAGATTATATGAGATCACTTTCTGGGGGAACTGTGGGATAGTGGCACTTATTTGGAATTCAACTGTCTAAACAGGAACCTGCTGCTCATAAAATTCTGCATTCACACTTTCTTCTCAGAATGGAGCAGTTTTGTCCAAGTCGTAAGATTTGTATGTGTCCTAGGCCAGTCTGTTTTTGTTCAAAGTGATTCAAGTTTAAGCAATACAAGTTCATCATTGGGAGATTATGTTCAACATGAAAAAAGAAAATCAAACCACCAGTCTTCCTCAAATCTAGTGAAACTAGACCAAGTTGGAACCAAGTTGTTTTGGAGTGCTGCTTTTTTGGTGTTCTGCAATAATCACCTGCGGGCGAACTATAACTTGCTTTGATAGATGAGGTCAGTATGATTAAGTCAAAAGATACACGCAACTAGTGCAACTTGAATACACACGGGACACACACGCCTCAACACAAAAATGACACACACGCACACAGACAACTCTCCCTTACGCCTCCACATGCTTTTTCTCTCGCACACGCAAACATACTAGTACCACACACACTGCAGGCATGCAAACACACGTGTGTGTGTGTGTGTGTGTGTGTGTGCATGCAAACACACACACACACACACAGACACAGACACACACACACAGACACACACACACACACACACACACACACACACACACACACACACACACACACACACACACACACACACACACACACACACACACACACACTGTGTGACTCACGCCAGCAGAATGTGTTTGCTGCTTGCCCAGCTCTCATCTGGAAGCACCAGACATGAGATAATGTGGATCCTATGATGACTGTCTGTCTGGCAGAACGAAAACGACCCCCTGAGTCCACATATCTACTCCATGGCATATAACTGACTCAAGCTCAGTATTACACACACAATCTCCAGCCACCTGCATGACACAGTCCATCTAACGATAAACAGTCACATGAGGCTGGTGATCCCTCACATATGGTCAAGTGGAAATTTACACATGTCATTAATTTGCTTTGCTATTTATGATTAATCAGGGCACTACATCCTGTCACCCACCAATAAAACATGTATTAAATCTACAGATTAATGGTCCACCATTGCATTGTGTAATGTTAATTGTCCGCTCCAGTGGATTTATATAGTACTGTATATGCATATGTGTGTGTCAAGGATTAATGGAAAAAGGAATATTAATTCATATCAATTGCGATGACTCTTGCCTTCTTGCTTGTAGTTTCTTAGGTGTGTTTTCCTGTATTTTTCCTCTGTTGCTCACAGGTAGAAAGAGATGGACTTGTTGAGCCTCATGTCTTGTGCTGAAACAGACTGGGTTTAGATTATTATGATAATGTTTATATAGTACAAAGTGACTGAATTTTAATTATTGTATTTATTTGATTAGTTATGTATTTAATTATTTAATTTTTTTTACCTTAATTGGTTAAAAAAATCCCAGGACTGTATGAACACAAAATCTGTTCTTTTCAAACCAGATTTTGAACAATTTTCATAGAAGGTCCTAGGTTGGATACTTATCCAGGTTGTGGACATTTGACATGATTGCAAATGGTCAGATCAGGAATGCTATGGCTTTTCATGGGCCAGTGGAATGAAACAACCAGAAATGAGGGACGACGACAGCAATACAGACTGTCAGATGTTCACAATCTTCTTTCTTTTTCACATTCTCTCATGACCACCATCTGAATATTTGATAAACACAGGCATACAAATTCATATACTCATAGTTACAACTAATATTTTGATGAAGTTAATTTATTTTTTGTGTTTTCTCCCTCTATGTCCATCTCAGTGAGCCTGGGTTATGACTGCTGGAATATGGGGACAACATGAAGGACATGTAGAGGCAAAGGGAGACCCCATGTCTCAAGTTTGTCGTAAGTTGTCAACAAACTCATATTCACATTCTGCATCCCTATCGTTTTCTTCAACATTGTTAGATGTAGCAGAGCTACATCTAAACTGTTGGCTAGATGTGTTAATAAAGCACAAATTGTATTATGTACACATATTGACACCGTGACAATGAAATTCAAGATTTTGTTTGGTCAAAGCCTAGAAATTATTCTCCAGCTGTTCATGTTTTATTGACAATGGAAGAGGAATGTTCTCCCAAAGTGTTTTCTTGTCTGGAATGTACTGTTCAAAGTCCTGCCACAGTTCAAAGCCAATGCTAACATAGCAGAAATGGATTGTCTTTTATCTTTTACCTTTGTAATTCAGCCACCACACCCACACTCACACACAAATGAAGATACACAAATTACTTACAAAAGTGCATGCGCGTCATACCCATAATATGTAATGCAAGACTGCACATAAACACCTGGTTCTAAATCACCTACGTACTGCATAAACCCTATGCATGCAAGTATCCCTTTACAGATATATCCATGTTGTTTTACCCTTTTGCCATTTTCTCCACTCGCCAAACTCAACACAGTTTGGAAACTAAACATGGATCTATTCCCATCATTGCCATAGTTGCCATGTTCATAGTGTTAGATTTTTCCAGAGTGGAGAACTTCTGTTTGTTTTTACGCTACTGTCGAGCATTGAGCTGCCCTGATTCATTCTGCCAAAACTGACAGAACTCCTTTGTATCAAAAAACTGTAAATAGCACACATACAAGCACGCACACACACACTCACGAATGCAGGCACGCACACACACACACACACACACACACACACACACACACACACAACAATCAACAGTGCATACACTCCTGACAGCGAGAAGGCAAGTTAGCAACTCAACATCAGTTTCCCCACTGCTCGCCTTGTTGGGAATTAATAAGTAGCATTTAAGAAGCACAAAAGGAAACAGAGAGGAAAAGATGGAGTGAGTGAGATGGAGGAGAGAAAGAGCAGGCACTGTGTCCACTCACACAAAGAGTGTGTTTGAGCGTCAGCGTTGCAGATGGAGCAAGTGAGTGAGCAATAACAACGCTGATGACTGACATTTCTTTAATACTGGAGTCTATTCCTCCACATGGAAAAGAGCAAATGAGCAGAAAAGAGAAAAAAAACAGTGCATTCACCTGATGCCAGACCATAACATTATGACCCAATCTCTGTTATATTTACTGGTGGGGAACACTCAGTGGTGCAGGAAGCAGCTATAACGTTGTTTTTCCCTCCTGTTAAAAACGTCTGTGTTCTAGTAAAACTTTGGGGGGCTCAAACCCACAGCTCCCCTCAATTGGCTTCCAGAGGGAAAGCTGAGTCACCTGAGCCCGCCTCTGCCCTCTAGCTCTACATCTATTCCTCCATCCCCTTTTTTTTTTTCCTTTTGTGCTTTCCATCTCTCTAGGTAACCACAGAGCATGAAAAATGTGAAGAAAATGGGAAAACGACATTTTTATTGCAAATATACTGACTGTAATGGATCTATAGTTACCCACAGGAGAATCTGCTTCTACACACTGCACCGCCATTAAAGGGGCCAGAGGTGTATATAGGGGATGCATACATTGATGTACAAGTCAGGTTGTATTGTTTAATCTTGCCTACATAGAGTTTTAAGAGTTTAAAGGCTTGGATATTGAGAGAGAGAGAGAGAGAGAGAGAGAGAGAGAGAGAGAGAGAGAGAGAGAGAGAGAGAGAGAGAGAGAGAGAGAGAGAGAGAGAGAGAGAGAGAGAGAGAGAGAGAAGACACAGATTTGATTTTTAACTTCATTCATTTAACTTCATTTAACTTTATTCATAAAAGTCTAATTACAAAATAATCACGGTTACAGTAAATCCAAAAGCGATTCACGTGATGAGGATTTTCAATAATATTGTGCATTTTCTGAACAAAGAAACATCTAACCCTTTAACATTTATCAAACTAAAAACAACAGACAAAATTTAGAGAGAAAAAAATAATGAGAGATAGAGATTTGATTTAAATATTATGTTTATTTATAAAATTCAAATTACAAAATAGTCACGTTGTCACAAAATCCAAAAGAAATTCACGTAAAGATGATTTTCAATAGTATTTTGCATTTCCTTAACAAAGAAACATCAAACCTTTCAACATTTCTCAAACTATTTTTTTTTTTTTTAATACAAAAAATAAAAAACAATTATCCAGTCTCCACAATTATCTCCTCTACAATCATGACTTTTACTTTTTTCCTTAGTTTTTTCAATCTATATCTGTAAAAACCGGCTCACCATTTATTGTTTTACATTTCATATAAAAGCTGATGCGATCCAGAAACATGTTGAGGTAAGGAAAGAAATTTTCTACTTTTGCCCTCGAACCTTTTGTCTCTTGCAGGTATTTTTTTTGTAATCTTTGGCGAATCATATTTTTCTGTTACAGCCTCTTTCAGACTGTTGTCATTTTTGTTCTCACAGCTACTTGTATCAGGAGGTGTCTCAGGTGTTTCTTGAGCAATTTTCTTTGCTTTATTCATTCTTGTGCTTGTGTTTAGCTATCTTTAATAATTCCTTGTCTATCACAATATCATCCTACTCCTCATCCTTCTCTAGCAGAGACTCTACCACCATGTCAGCTGTCTCTCTGGCCCCTTCAGCCTTCACCAAATCACTCTGTCCATCCTTTGTGCTGTTATCCGTGTCCTGCGTGCTATTCTGTGGCTCCGAGTTGATGGCCGGCTACTGTTTAACCTTTTAGCTGTCACCTGTGACCTCTGGGTTGATGCCTAGTGATTCTGTGTGGGGTAGAGTTGGAAACTCACAAGGCTGTGACTGTCAAATCAGGACCACAGTACCGAAAGACACCAGACGGATTGCGGCCCCCGGTTGTTTAACCTTTGTGCTGTCATCTACCTGTATCCTTCGTGTTATTCTGCGGTTCTGGGTTGGCAGTCGGCGACCCAGCGGGTAAAGGAGTCGGAAACCCACAAGGCCGCGGTCCCGGAGCCTGGGCCACAGCGCCGGACGCCACCACAGCCGCGTAAGTAGGTGCAACTACCGGCTCCGCGGCTCGCGCCGCCAGCCCCCCCCCGGGAGAAAGAGAGAGAGAGTAAAAAACACAATGAAGAGTCTCTTTTATGAGTCATTTAGTGGGTCATGGACTGCCTTCTCAAGATGTCATCAACACAACAGAAGGATCTTTCACACACAGTGACACACACACAAACAGATATTATGTTACAGGAACAATAACCGAGAACAGAAGGAGAAAGGAGGAAAAGAAAAACAGGTCATGATCATAGTAAGGACAAGACAGATCTGTTGTTGTCAGGATGAGAACAACACTTTAATTACAAATAGAATAAACCAGACCACTGTGATGCTGTTGTGTGGTCCCTGTGTAAACTGTCTAAACATGTTGTTTTGAGACTTGCTTTTTAAGATTTTTGTTTGCCTTCAGAAAACCCAGAGATCTATGTCTGAAATGAAGGCCAGCGCCACTTTGTATACAAGAAAGAGAGGAAGAGAGAGCAAAGGACACAGAGAGTGAGGGGAAGGTGGACCAACTCTGAGGCCTGATGTTGATTTGAGTTTCAAGGCTTGCCAGGATTTACTAACTGTACATGTAACTGTACGCTCTAACATCGACTGAGGCACCGACTGCAGTTCCAGTCACCTCAGAACCTCAAATGAACTGTCAAACTGGAACCACGGCAGGCAACATTTACTGGACATCCACCCCCCCTCACTCCGTCGGCCTGCCTCTTACTCAAGTCCAGCTCCCAGGGCTGTAGGCTGATGTTATTATTTTTGTTTTTCGTGCTGTGGTATCCTAGCCAAAATGCCTTCTTGTTACACCTGGAGCCGTAAAGGGCCCATTTTGGTATGGGAGAGCACCAACAATGATGTATGTGTACAATCAGCGCACAATTTGTTAAGAAAGATAGAGAGATCAGTCAGACTGTATTCTTTTTCTTTGTCTTTCCTCAGGCATTGAGTATCTGTCACTACTATCTCTGCTTACTTCCTTTTGTATGTCATCGACCAACATAACTGTCCAAGAATTTCGAATTACCCTGGTGTCATTATTAGTTTGAATGTTATTCAAGACAGACTTTAATTAATGGTGATAAGAATGCAGCAAATTCAACAGCAACTGAATCTGCAGTGCGGGTTCGATCCCCTTTTCTTTACAATCGACATGTCGAAGTAACTGTCATCATAATTCATCAATGGATTAAATTAAGCAAAGATTTCCATCTGCTGCAATAAAAATTAGTTTCCTTATCACTTGCTATCATAATTTTTTTAATTTTACATAAGTTGCATAAACATAAAGATTCTGGATCACAGTTCCAGATCATATTTTGTCCTTATGTAATTCCATTCACTTGTTCTTCTTCTGCGATCGTTTCGTCTTTGGTAGATTATCTGAGGTATGGTTCACGGGTGTTGCTGCAGTCTATCTCAGCTGACTATGGCCAGCTCATTGTAGGGCCACCATTGTCTAAATTTCAAACATGATCCATAATTTGATAAGCAAAAACCATTTAACTGCACCTATCATGCAAAGTTAAGGAATAATTTAGGAACCTGCTGATTTCAGATCAACACCAAAATTCAATGAAGTGTTCATTGTGCCACACCTTTCCTCTCTCAAATGTTTTGTCAAAATCCATTCAGAACCCTGGGATTTATTTTGCTAGCAATCAAAAGCCTAATAAGGTGAGTGTTTCTCATTTTGCAAAAGTGCATACACAAAATGTTCAACTAATATCTATACAAGCTCACACACTTGTAGCATCTTTATGTTGATCCACACTGACAAATCGGAATATGCCACCATCGTGCTTTAGCTACTCCATTTATTTTGTTGTCCGAGACATGCTACTGAGACATGTTACCTACACAACTGTGGCAACATCTAACTCTACGGCACATCTGGTGTGCACTACAGGCATCAATCGATACAAATCAAATCATGCATGACGCAGCTGATGTGTGACGCACTTTAGTGTCAAGCTTTGCCCACAGTCCAGTCATTTGATGATTCTTTGTCTCATGAGATGCAGTCAACTTTAGGCCTGGGGTTTGCTGATATGAAGACAGAGAGAATCAAGGCAGCAGTGGAACTCCTCGTACCCCATTATGTGGCCGCATACTGGGGAAAGCCCACTCATTCCATCAAAACTATTTACATAACTCCATGGAGAAAATTGGCCTCTAGCAGTTAGCTTTTTCCATGTGCGCCGCACAGTAGACAGGCTGTTAAGATAATTGTCCTCTTACACGAGCAGAGGGCATATACAGTACAGTATTTACAGTGAAAAAATAAAGACAGGAGGGATGGAGAGAGAAAAAAGAGAGAGAGAGAGAGAGAGAGAGAGAGAGAGAGAGAGAGAGAGAGAGAGAGAGAGAGAAAGACAGGGAAAGTGAAAGAGAGAAAGAAAGAGGGAGGAAGAGAAAACTGCTGATCATGAAAGAGAGTGGGGTTCCATGGATATTCCCCCAACACAAACACATCCCATGTTGATTTTTGTCATTTTCTTGGCTCTGTGAAGCACAGTAGTTGGCAGAACAGTCTGCTCTCTGATGGTTTGTATGACTGGATGTGATTGTCTTGGAGGTGGCGTCCTGCTGCCTCAGCCTATGCCCCTTCCCCCATCTGCGTTGACCCTCACCTCTCCTACCCATCTCTATGCTTTTTCTCATCCACTCATCTGCCATTTCTTCTCTGTTTCCCCCACCAATCCAGTTGAACAAACAAATCGACCTGGGCCCAGTTGCAGCTGTAATTTGTTCTACGACATATGTTTGGCAGCATACACACTGGTATGTTTTGCAGATGTGTACATACAGTATATATCAATGTGTGTACATATGCAGTATATAAAAGCGCAGATGCATACAAATAATTTTTCTTATATTCCATGATCTGCATAAAATCAGGTAGCCTGGAAAACTATTGAAGTACACAGGTATAGGACCGTCCAACCATTAAAAACAATCCATTAATATGCAGAACAAATCATGGGGAAGGCTCAGCAGAAAAACATGGAAAAAAGTGAAAGCAGAAAAAATGTGGTTCTTACGAGGAGGGAAAGAAAAATCTGTCTTTACAATCCTACAGTTTCGGCTTGCCAACTTTCTGCTGGCTGTTGGTAGTGCGGAAATGAGAGCGTGCTAGATTCTCCCCTTCGAGAATAACACAAACCCCTCAAAGCTCAAATCAAACACACAATCCACGTCACAGGAAACCATTTTGAAGCGTAAAACCTCCCAATGGGAGCTCCATTTGAATGCAGCGGGTATGTGCTGCCTCGCTCGCCCCCTGCACTACCCCCTTTCTACCCTCCCACTCTCTCAAGTCTTCAACCACAACCTAACCCGAACCACACCACCCCTCAGACGACAAGACTCTCTTTCTCTCACTCCCTGTCCGTTTCCCCCTTTATTCCCTACTTTCTTTGTTTCTTCATGTTCTTTGCTTTTATGGATGGATGGATGGATGGATGGATGGATGGATGGATGGATGGATGGATGGATGGATGGATGGATGGATGGATGGATGGATGGATGGATGGATGGATGGATGGATGGATGGATGGATGGATGGATGGATGGATGGATGGATAGATAGATAGATAGATAGATAGATAGATAGATAGATAGATAGATAGATAGATAGATAGATAGATAGATAGATAGATAGATAGATAGATAGATAGATAGATAGATAGATAGATAGATAGATAATCAAGTCGTGATGAGCCATTCCTCTGTTTAAGTACTCAGGTGACCTCTACCCTCACAGACCCCCTAAACCACCCTAACCCCACCCCCAAAAACCTCAACCACAACCACTTGTACCCGATCCTGCTCTCTTCATTTCTCTACACACACCCCCAGCACACACACACACACACACACACACACACACACACACACACACACACACACACACACACACACACACACACACACACACACACACACACACACACACACACACACACACACACACACACACATATAGACACACTTGGCTGTGCGGGAGCCATGTTACCACCTTGCCTGTTTGCTGCCTGGGAAACAAACACATCTTTAATCACCCAGACCCACTGTCTGCCAAGGCCACACTAGTGGAGTCCTCTCTGATAAGCTCCGGCCAGAAAAATTGGACTCCATCAGATGAACTCAGGCCATACAAGTCAAGCCCTGTCTACTGAACCCTGGCCACATTAGTGGCAGCCAGACAGTCAAATCCAGGTCGCACTAGTTGAGTAGCCTTTGTTGAAATAGAGCCAGAAAGGACACAGTCTTCAAGCTCAGTGTCTGCTCAACCCAGGCCAATCTAATGAAGCCCTAATGGTCAAACCTAGGCCAGGGAAGTCCAACCCACTCTAGTGAATCCAGGCCACAGAAGTCTTGCTCTGCTGGTTGACATCTAGCCAGAAAAGGCTGATCTATGTTTGGCTGGGTGAGCAGTTCTGTCATTTTGGCTAAGCGTTGGCCAACAGCAGGATTCTCTGACTTAAGCCCTGCACAGCTGAGGACTGGCAGTGAAATGAGATGCAAGACAGGAAAGAAGACATTTAAAAAATGAGCCTGTAGCCAAAAGCCATTTAGACCTGGATTGATTTAGGTGACTTGTCTCATCCTTCCTAAACCCAGAACTTGTAGCTTCTGAATCTCATTTCTCTCTATGTGTCACAGCTCAAATTCTGATATATTTTCATGGTTCACATTTCTCTTAAATTTTACTGTACTTGGTCATCTCTTACACCTCCTTTGTAGCCAATATAAACATAATCAATGATAAGGATTAAGACAATTAATGTATTGAACCATGCAAATTTGTTTTTGAAACCGTGTGTAAAAAGAGGTACAAAAACCCAGTTGCCAGGCTCCTAAACAGCTGTCTTTAGACAAGAAGGGCTTCAGATGTGTGTAATAATACAACACCACAGCATTCTTATTAGAATACATTGCATTACCCTTACGCACATAATCAAAATCGTTGAATTATGTTTTGTCCTCTTGGGATGTCGGGTAATTACACTCAATATTCTCGTCTTATGATGATATAAAGAGATTAGAGACCCTAATTTTATGTAGCCGCAAGAGGGCACAAGCCAGTGTCTTACTGTGCCATCCCAAGCGCGGATAAATACAGAGGGTTATGTCAGGAAGTGCATCCGACTTAACTTTTGCCAAATCAAACATGCAAATCAAATCCATTACTTCCATACCGGATTGGTCAAGGCTCAGGTTAACAATGACCGCCATGGTGGTGTTCACCTACATGGTGCTGGTGGAAATTGGACTACTGTTGGTCGGAGCAGGAGAGGAGGACAGTATGTTCATAGAGAGAGAGAGAAGAGGAACGCCAAGAGTATAGATCTGAGAGTAGGGACGTTGAATGTTGGAACTATGAAAGGAAAAGCTAGAGAGTTGGTTGACATGATGACGAGAAGGAAGGTAGACATACTGTGTCCAGGAGACCAGGTGGAAAGGTAGTAAGGTTAGAAGTTTAGGAGCAGGGTTCAAGTTGTTCTATTATGGAGTGATGAGTCTGAAGCTAGAAATCAAAGGTGTGAACAATAGGGTGACCTATAAGAGTAGAGGTAGGAGCACACAGGTAGACTAAATCTTGTGTAGACGGTGTAATCTGAAAGAGATCAGTGACTGCAAAGCAGTGGTAGGCGAGAGTGTAGCCAGACAGCATAGGATGGTGGTGTGTAGGATGACTCTGGTGATGAGGAAGATGAAGGGGGCAAAGACAGAGCAGAGGACGAAATGTTGGAAGCTGAAAAAGTAGGAGTGTTGCATGACTTTTAGGAAGGTGTTAAGACAGGCTCTTGGTGGTCAGGAGGGGCTTCCAGATATCTGAACAACTACAGCTAATGTAATCAGGGAGACAGGTAAGAGAGTACTTGGTGTGTCATCTGGAAGGAAAGTACATAAGGAGAATTTGTGGTGGAATGAGGAGGTACAGGGGTGTATCCAGAGAAAGAGGTTAGTTAAAAAGAAGTAGGACAGTGAGAGTACTGAGGAGAGTAGACAGGAGTACATCGAGATGCAGCGTAATGCAAAGGTAGAGGTAGCAAAGGCCAAACAAGGGGCTTATGATGACTTGTATGCTAGGTTGCACAGTAAGGAGGGAGAGAATGATCTATACAGGTTGGCACGACAGAGAGACAGAGATGGGAAGGACATGCAGCAGGTTAGGGTGATTAAGGATAGGGATGGAAGTCTATTGACAGGGGCCAGTGGTGTGATGGGAAGATGGAAAGAGTACTTTTAAGAGTTGATGAGTGAGGAAAATGAGAGAGAGCAAAGACTAGAAGAGGTGGCTATTGTTGACCAGGAAGTAGCAAAGATTAGTCAGGATGAAGTGAGGAGGGCATTGAAGAGGATGAGGAGTGGAAAGGCACTCGGTCCTGATGATATATCTGTGGAGGTATGAAAGTGTCTAGGAGAGGTGGCAGTAGGGTTTCTGACTAGGTTGTTCAACAGGATCTTAGATAGTGAGATGATGCCTGAGGAATGGAGGAGAAGTGTGCTGGTACCCACTTTTAAGAACAAGGGAGATGTACAGAGTTGTGGCAACTACAGAGGAATAAAGCTGATGAGCCATACAATGAAATTATGGGAAAGAGTAGATGAAGCTAGACCAAGGGCACAAATGAGCATTTGTGAGCAGCAGTATGGTGCATACCAAAAAAGAGTACTACAATTGTAGTATTTGCTTTGAAGATGTTGACAGAAAAGTATAGAGAAGACCAGAGGGTGCTGCATTGTGTTTTTGTAGATCTGATTTTGTAGATCTGTGTTTTTGTAAGCTTATGACGGGGTGCCCAGAGAGGAACTGTGGTATTGTATGAGGAAGTCTGGAGTGGCAGAGAAGTATGTTAGAGCAGTGCAGGGCATGTATGAGGACTGTAAGACAGTGGTGAGGTGTGCTGTAGGTGTGACAGAGGAGTTCAAGTTGGAGATGGGACTGCATCAGAGATCAGCTCTAAGCCCCTTCTTGTTCGCTACGGTGATTAAAAGGCTGACAAATGAGGTTACACCGGAATCTCCATGGACTATGATGTTTGCAGATGATATTGTGATCTGTAGGGAGAGCAAGGAACAAGTGGAGGAGAAACTCGAGAGGTGGAGGTTTGTCCTGGAAATGAGAGGAATGAAGGTTAGCCGTAGTAAAACCGAGTACATGTGTGTGCATGAGGGGACCCAAGTGGAAGAGTGAGGTTACAGGGAGAAAAGATCAAGTAGGTGGAGTAATTAGGGTCAACAGTCCAGAGAAATGCAGTGTGGAAAAGAGGTGAAGAAGCATGTACAGGCAGGATGGAACAGGTGGGGAAAAGTGTCAGGTGTGATGTGTGATAGAAGAGTTTCAGCTAGAATGAAAGGTGTACAAAACTGTGGTGAGACCAGCGATGTTGTTGGGTCTAGAGCAGTGGTTGTTAACCTTGTTGGAGGTACCGAACCCTGCCAGTTTCATATGCTAACTCACCGAACCCTTCTGTAGTAAAAAAAAAGAAAAAAATTTTTTTTTCAAATGTAAGACATAAGTATATGTTTTATTGTTGTATTTAATGAATTGCGCATTAATGGCATCTTTTTCAAAGAACAAAACTAAGACAGTGCATGAACTCACATGAAATTACCTACCTGAAAATCAGTGTCACTTCTGCTGTTGTTATTGACAGACCAGTTGAGATATGCGTGGCTTCACCTTGGCAAGTGCTACTCTTATGTCATTTCCACAGCAAAGTCTGTTTCTTTTGCTTTCCATGCAGCTTAAAGAAGTGTTGCTTTATTTTTGCCAGCGTAAGACTAGAGTTGCTTAACCTGACATTGCATATCATGCAGAATGCTGATTCCCATCACGTTCCGTTATACAGTACATGTAAATTCACGCTGCACATATTCATCTGACCACTTTCTTTTTTTCCTCAACATAGTTACTCTGAATTAAAATATTAAGAAAGCAATCAGATGACGGGCTATCATAACAGTAGAGGTAAGATCTTAAGCCTGAGTCCAAGCCCGACCTGCCCCGAATTTCGGGCTGGGTCGGTCTCAAAATCTCTGGGCTTTAATACCTGCGGGCTCGGGTCGGGCTGGAATTTTTAGACCCAATCTTACCACTACATTACAGGCATTAATTGACTATTAAATGCCTAAAATCCCATGTAGCGCAGGTAGGCTAATTGTTGTAGCGTGATCACCTGCAGCCAGTGATGGCTAAGTGGGGCTTGTCATCACCAACTGACACGAGGTGTCAAGCGTACACAGTGATTCCTGTATGTTTGCCCTGTCTCCGCCAAACCCCTGACACCAACTCACAGAACCCCTAGGGTTCGCTCAAACCCAGGTTAAGAACCACTGGTCTAGAGACAGTGTCACCGAAGAAAAGACAGGAGACAAAGCTGGAGGTAGCAGAGATGAAGATGCTGAGGTTCTCTCTGGGAGTGACCAGGAAGGATAGGATCAGGAATGAGTACATCAGAGGGACAGCAGATGTTAGAGGTTTTGGAGATAAAGTCAGGGAGGCCAGACTGAGATGGTTTGGACATGTCCAGAGGAGAGATAGTGAATATATTGGTAGAAGGATGCTAAGTTCTAAACTGCCAGGTAGGAGGCCTTGAGGAAGACCCGAGTTGTATAGATGTAGTGAAAGAGAACATGAAGGTAGTTGGTGTGAGAGAAGAGGATGCAGAAGGGAGGGTTAGATGGAGGCAACTGATTCATTGTGGCAACCCCTGAAGGGAAAAGCCAAAAGGAGAAGAGGAATGACCCTGGTTTCATTGTGCAACATTAGTAGAGACTGGTGTTAAAGAACATACAAAGTATGATTTCATCAGAGGGATATGGCTCTCTAAGGTTCATTGTTCCCATTGTCTTCCCTCTTCTCTTTTTTCATCTCTGTTCTCTTCTGTGTTATCCTCTGAAACATTTTTCAGAGTTAGTCATCCAGCCCACCATGCAGCCAGGCAGCAGCTGGAACACTGAGCAGGTACGTGAAGCACTGAGACCAGCCGGGACTTCCAGGAAGTTCAGCATCAGGGATCATCTGTGTTATTGACTTGGCACACCCTCCAGCCAGTACGATTCCACCAGCGAAGGTTCAATGACCGCACAAGTGCACATGTAGTCCAGATGGGTGGCCTGGCCCCAGTTGATTTCTGTTATGACAAATGAACCCATTTGAACTACTCAATTCTTCTCTTTCTCTCATTGAGACACACATATTATATCATGGACTGAACTGAGCTCTCTCATCCTTTGCTGTACTTGTGTACATTTCAATAGTATTAAATCGTTTAAAATGCAAATTATGTGCTAAACAGCCAGTAGGAGTAAGGACCACCCAGCTAGTGAAGGACCATTGTAGCAGATAAGCAGAAGTGTCATGAGAATTTTTTCCCCATCTTTCAAACCACGACAAACACAGCATCACAAAAAACAATGCCTCCCAATCCTCTCGTTCATCACAAACAAATCTTTCAGTGCAAATAAAGCTCAAAGACCCTGCCACTGTTGGTTTAGTGATGAAAGCTGGCGTGTGCCACCTCCTATTGTCAGGACCTCCAGTTGATCCTAATTGATGTTGTGACAGGCAAAAAGCGGAAGGATATATGGAGGAGCTCAGAGTTTGAAAACAATGTTCAGCTTTTATTAATCACCAGTAATGCTGAAGAAACCAGATTATGACACGGCTTGTTTGACTGATGGATCTTTTGTATTTCACAGCAGGTAAGCATGGAACCAAGATGTTTCATGCAAACCAGACTAGGGCAAGATGCCACAAATTATACCAAATCTG